>NC_137772.1:115674595-115811746 GCF_963455305.1 Plecotus auritus
AAAAATGCTGGGGTAGCAATACTCATATCAGAAAAAATAAACTTCAAAACAATGGCTATAACAAGAGACAAGGAAGACCACTTATAATACAAAAGAGAATGATCAACAAGAAAATATAACCCTTGTAAACATATATGCACACAATATAGGAGCATTCAAGTACATTAAAAAGCTCTTGAAGGACTTTAAGGGAGAGATTGACAGCAATACAGTCACAGTAGGGGACTTTTAAAACCCCACTGACATCACTGGATAGATCTTTCAGACAAAAAGATTAATAAGGAAACAGGTATTAAATGACACATTAGATCAGATGGATCTAATTGATATTTACAGAATATTTCACCCCAAAGCACAAGAATATACATTCTTCATAAGCACACATGGAACATTCTCAAACATAGACCACATGTTAATACACACAAAAAGTTTATACAAATTTAAGAAGATTGATATAATATCAAGCATCTTCTCAGATCACAATGGGATGAAGTTAGAAATCAACTATGATAAAAAATTCAAAAGCACTCAAATACATGGAGGCTAAGTAGCATGTTATTAAACAATGAATGGGTTATCAATGAAATCAAACAAGAAATTAAAAACTTCCTGAAAACAAATAAATATGAACACACAACCCCCCAAAACCTCTGGGACATGGCAAAAGCAGACCTGAAAGGCAAGTTCACAGCACTATAGGCCTACCTCAAGAAACAAGAAAAAGAACTAATAAAATATCTAACCCTACAACCAAACGGATTAGAATGAGAACAGCAAGAAAAGCTCAGAGGAACTAGAAAGAAGAAAATAATAAAGATCAGAGCAGAAATAAATGATATAGATACTGAAAAAAAAAAACACAACAAACAACACACACACAAAAGATAAATAAATCCAAGAGCTGTTTCTTTGAAAAGATAAACAAGATTGAAGAACCCCTAGCTAGGCTCATCAAGAAACAAAGAATACTCAAATAAATAAAATCAGAAATGAAAGATGCAGTATAACAATATGCACAACAGAAATGCAAAAGATTGTAACTAAATACTATGAATAGCTATACTAACATGCCAACAAACTGGACAACCTGGGCTAAATGGACACATTCCTGGAAACATACAATCTTCCAAAACTCATTCAGGAAGAATCAGAAAACCTGAGTAGGTCAATAACAACTGATGAAATTGAAGAAGTAATTAAAAAAACTTCCAGGAAACAAAAGTCCTGAACCGCATGGATTTACAGGAGAATTTTACCAAACATTCAAAGAAGAATTAACAACTATCCTCCTCAAATTATTCCAAAAATTTCAAGAAGATGGAATACTTCCAAGCTCTTTTTATGAAGCCAGCATTGTCCTAATTCCAAAACAAGATAAAGACACTACAAAGAAATAAAACTACATGCCAATATTCCTGATGAACACACATGCTAAAATCCTCAACAAAATATTAGCAAATCGGTTCCAGCAATATATTAAAAAGATCATACATCATGACCAAATTTGATTTATTCCAGGGATGTTAGGCTGGTACAATATTCACAAATCAATAAATGTGATACATCACATAAAAATACTGAAAGATAAAAGCCACATGATCATATCAATAGATGCAGAAAAAGCATTTGACAAAATCCAGCATCCTTTTTGATAAAAACTCTCAGTAAAGTGGGAATAAAAGGATCATACTTCAACATAACAAAGGCCATTTAGGACTAACCAAAAGCCAACATAATATTCACTGGACAAAAACAAAATGTTTCCCTTAAAAAGAGGTACAAGACAAGGATGTCCCCTTTCACCACTCTGATTCAACATAGTACTGGAAGTCCTAGCCGCAGGAATCAGACAAGAATAAATGATATAACCATCGAAATTAGAAAGGAAGAATAAAACTGTCATTAATCACTGCTGACATGATATTATACATAGAAAACCCTAACGACTCCACCATGCAACTACTCAATTTAATAAATGAATTTGGAAATATAGCAGGATACAAAATCAACATCCAGAAATTGATGGCATTTTTATACACCAATAATGAACTCTCAGAAAAAGAAACTAAACAAGCAATCCCATTTATCATTGCAACAAAAAATTAAGATACTTATGAATAAACTTACCCAAGGAGATAAAAGAGATGTACTTAGAAAATTATAGGACAGTGAGAAGAGAAATAGAGGGAGATACAAATAAATGGAAATGTATAACCTGTTCATGGATTGGAAGAATTAACATCATTAAAATGCCTATACTATCCAAAGAAATCTATAGATTCAATGAAAGCCCTATTAAAATACCAAAGGCATACTTCACAGAGCTAGCACCAATACTCCAAAAATTTATATGGAAACATGCAAGACTCCGAATAGCTACAGCAATCTTGAGGAAGAAGAATGTAGTAGGCGGGAACACAATACAAGATATCAAACCATACTACAAAACTATTATAACCAAAATAGCATGGTGCTGGCACAAGAACAGGCATATAGATCAATGGAACAGAACAGAGACCCCAGAAATTGACCCACACCATTATGGTCAGTTAATATTTGACAAAGGAGACAAGAACATACAATGGGGTAAAGACACTCTTTTCAACAATTGATAATGGGAAAACTGGACAGTTACATGCAAAATGATGAAACTAGACCACCAATTTACACCGTACATAAGAAAAAACTCAAGATGGATAAAGGAGTTAAATGAAACCATAAAAATCTTAGAGAACATAAGCAATAAAATCTCAAACATCTTATGTAGCAATATGTTTACAGATACATCTCTTATGGCAAAGGAAACTAAGGAGAAAATAAACAAATGGGACTACATCAAAATAAAAAGCCTCTGCACAGCAAAAGAAACCACCATCAAAATGAAAAGGGAACCCACTGTAAGGGAGGATATATTTGGCAATGATACATCTGACAAGGGGTTAATATCCAAAATATATAAAGTACTCATACAACTCAACAAAAGGGAGACAATTCAGTAAAAGGAATGTGCAGAAGACCTAAATAGACATTTCTCCAAAGAGGACATACATATGGTATTAGACATAATGAAAAAATGCTCAAAGTCACTAATCATCAGAGAAATGCAAATTAAAAGGACAATGAGACAGAACTCAGATGGTGGTGTAGGTAAATGCCTGTACTAGCTGCCTCCCACAACCACATCAGAATTACAACTAAGATACAGAACAACCATCATCCAGAACCACCTGAAAGCTGGCTGAATGGAACTCCTACAACTATATAAGTAAAGAAGAAAGCACATTGAGACTGGTAGGAGGGGTAGAGGCATGGAAGGGGCTGGACCAGCACCCAGGTGTGCTGCTTTTTTACTCGGGAGAGAGATTGTCTCTGCGAAGTTCTCCTCCCTCCCCCATGAGGAGCAAGGGGTCCCAGCCCCACACCAGACCACCAGCCCAGGCTCCCAGAGCTGGGAAGAGAAGTCCATGTAACCATGAGCTGTAAAAACTAGCAGGGATTTGGGTTGAGTGACACGGAGGCTGCTGGTGACCCAGCTGTTTCTTTTATTTATTTTTTAAAAAATATATTTTATTGATTTTTTACAGAGAGGAGGGGAGAGAGAGATTTAGAAACATCAATGAGAGAAAAACATTGATCAGCTGCTTCCTGCATACTCTCTACTGGGGATGTGCCCACAACCAAGGTACATGCCCTTGACCAGAATCAAACCTGGGACCCTTCAGTCCGCAAGCCGACGCTCTATCCACTGAGCCAAAATGGTTCAGGCCCAGCTGTTTCTTTTAAAGGGCTGGCACAGGAACTTACAGGGCCCTGCTCCCTCTGAGCTCCAGCACCCTGTGCTGGGCAGCAGCTCTGGGGGACCCAGACACATATGGGGAGGAACTGGATTGTCTGCCATAAGGTCAGGAACTCGGGGGCAGCTTTCTCTCAGATGGAGGTGCTCATAAGGGTCATTGTTCATGTACTGGGACCTCCCTGTATCAGGGCTGACTGGCAGCCATTTCTGTGTGCTCTGCCCTGGTGATTCCCTGAGACCTCTCCCCAACCAATTTGCAGCCCCACCCAACCTGTGTGAATGGCCTGTCCTTGATCAGTCTTCAGACTATGCTAAAATCTCTCAGCAGCTGGGTCAGGGTGCTGAAAACCTATCAATAAAAGTCCCAAGACCTGGAACTAGCACCAGCCTGCCTTGTTCCACTGCTAGGCCTCACCTGGGCATTTCCAAACCCGATATAAAATAGAAGGAATCTGCAGATGTCTCTGTAGCTCCTGCAGGGTAGCCCCAGATAGCGGCTGACTTTGCACCTCCCTAGAGTCCCAAGAGCCAGTGCACCAAGTGGTCAGGGTTAGACCATACCAGATTACAACTGTACACATCCATAAATTACACACTCAAGGGGCAGACTCAGTGAGCACCAAAGCCCCACTGAAGCAAGTCCTGCTCCATAGGGGAGTTTCCTGCACAGCAGCTCTCCCAATATAGTTGCAGCTGGTCCTCACAGCCAATTGGCCTGGAGGTCAATTCCTCCCAGTGACACCAACAGCAATCAAGTCTCAACTGCAACAAGACTTTGCACACAGCCCACACAGAGGTGCACATAGAGTGCCCAGCTCAGGTGATTGGAGGGGCTGAGCCATTGGGCTCTATAGGACACCTACTATACAAGGCCACCTACCAACTCAAGGAGACATGGCAGATCTACCCAATATATAGAAACAAACACAGGGAATCAGCCAAAATGAGGAGACATAGAAATATGTCACAAATGAAAGAAATGGAAGAAAGCAAACTGCTGGATATAAAGTTCGAAACCACGGTTATAAGGTTACTCAAGAATCTTCTTGAGACCTCCAAGAATCTTAGTGAAACTTTCAAGGAACTTAGTGAGAATGCCAAAAAGTGGAAAATGACCAGTCAGAAAGTAAGCATACACTAACTGAAATAAAGAATAATATACAGGGATTCAACAGTAGAGGATTCCAAGAATCAAATCAACAACTTGAAATATGAGGAATCAAAAACACCCAACCAGAAGAGCAAGAGGAAAAAAGAATCCAAAAATATAAAGATAGTGTAAGGAGCCTCTGGGACAACTTCAAGTGTGCCAACATTCATATTATGGGGGTGACAGAAGAAGAGAAAAAGCAAGATATTGAAACCTATTTGAAAAAATTATGAGAGAAAACTTCCCCTATATGATGGAAGAAAAAGATATACAAGTCCAGGAAGCACAGAGAGTCCCAAACAAGAGGAACCCAAAGAAGAACACACCAAGACACATCATACCAGTAATTAAAATGCCAAGGGCTAAAGACAAAGAGTGAATGTTAAAAGCAGCAATTGAAAAGCAGTTAGTTACCTACAAGGGAATGCCCATATGACTACCAGCTGATTTCTCAACAGAAACTATGCAGGCCAGAGGGAGTGGCAAGAAATATTAAAAGTGATGAATAGTAAGGACCTACCACCAAGATTACTCTACCTGGCAAAGCTATCATTTAGACTTGAAGGTCAGATAAAGAGCTTCACAGACAAGAGAAAGCTAAAGGAGTTCATCACCATCAAACCAGTATTACATGAAATGTTGAAGGGTATTCTTTAAGAAGAGGAAGAAGAAGAAGAAAAATAAAAAGATAAAAATATGAACAATAAAAAGGAAATAAATACATATCTATCAAAAACTGAATCTAAAAATCAAAATAAACAAATGAGAAATCTAATAAACAGAATAAACTGGTGAATAAAATAGAATCAGAGGCATGGAAATGGAACAGACTGATGATTCTCAGAGGGAAGGGGTGGGGGGCATAAAGAGATTTAAACAAAGTTTTTATATGCATGTATGCATTACCTATGGACACAGACAATAGGGTGGTGAAGGCCTGAGGAGGAGCAGAAACCAGGTTGAATGGGGTGATGGGGGTGGGGGAAGAAGAGAGTCATCTGTAATAATCTCAACAATAAAAATAAATAAATAAATAAATAAATAAATAAATAAATAAATAGGTACCACCTCACACCTGCCAAAGGCCACTGTGAATGAGGTTAAGTGGAGGTTGATGAGCTAACCACCAACAGTCTTCTTCTTTCCTGTTAAGAAGCACTGAGGCCAGGGCCAGGTAGCTCAGTTGGTTAGAGCGTCATCGGATACACCAAGGTTGCAGGTTCAATCCCCGGCCAAAGCACATATAAAATACAACCAATGAATGCATAGATAAGTAGAACAACAAATGGTTACTTCTCTCTCTCTCTCTCTCTCTCTCTCTCTCTCTCTCTCTCTCTCTCTCTCTCTCCCTTTCCTGTCCTCTTTTTCTCTCAAAATATCAATTAGAAAAGAAAAATAAGAAGCATTGAGGGTCAGGCCTTTGGGGGAATACCACAGAAACCAAGAGAAAAGTAAATCATATTGTAATATATCTATGGACTCAGAATGAGGAAAAATGAATCTTGCTACACTTCTAAAAGTTAGTGAATCTATCAGCACAGCTCTCCATAGTGAAATCCCTGCCAAACTGACTTTTATAGAAAAGTGTTGACTGAAAGGCTTATTCCCTATTAGTTTAGGGGTTCTTAGAAAGAGAATTATGGACTCGGAAATTTCTCTGAAAGAGAAACGAGAGAGAGAGAGAGAGAGAGAGAGAGAGAGAGAGAGAGAGAGAGAGAGAGAGAGAAGAAAGGAAGAAAGAAAGAAAGAAAGAAAGAAAGAAAGAAAGAAAGAAAGATCTTAAAGGTCAGAGAGAAGGCAATTATAGTAGTCTAAGATAAATTAGCAATTGCCCCTAAAAATGAGAATTCTATATTCAAATGCCATCTGTTTCTCTATATTCAAACTCTGCTGAGAAAAAGGCTGGTGAACCAAGATTTTTACTTATAACTTTCACTTTAAATAGAGCCTTTCTCTATTTAAAGGGGAAAATAGGGTTAATCTTACACAAAAATAATTTTAATAAATTGTATTGCAGACAAGAGAATTATTTTGGATCTCCTTTATCTCCATGAGGCAGGGCAAGTTATCCTAGTTCTAAAAAAACTTGCAGGGACAGCCACCCATTGATTCTCTCTCTACTAGGATCCCCTGAAATGGGGGCAGGGGTGGAATAGCTTACTGTATGACACATTCTCCCCTACTTTCTTTTTCAGTCTCCATGGTCTAGAATGTGTTTTTTACAATTTTTTTTTTTTTGCACCATACAAATCAGGTTTTGTTTTATTTCCTCTCCTGACTTGTTGAAAGATAGAAAGCTAGCCTTGAAAAGAAATGAGGTCACCTAGTGTTTAAATGAATTAATGAATGAATCAAGTGTGTTGCCTCAAAAATTTTGTAATAAGTTCTGGAAGTTTTCTGGAATCTTGTCAATTCAACATTGTTGCAGAAGACCAAAGAAATACCAAGCACGCTTCCTAGAGAAAGGGAGGGACCCCGTTTATTAACACTAGTGGATTCGGGGAATAATTTCCAAATCAAAGTGAAGAGACACGCAGAGGGCTTCACTTTTTATAACCTTCTGGGGTCTTTGTCTTGCACATATGGTTCTGCCCCCTTTTGTGGGCTTACAGGAAGGCCCCCAGGTGTTGGGGGTCCCCAGGCCATATCTGATGATCTGTCCTGGGGCCAGTGATAATGACCCTTCCCCCCCCGCCCCCCACCCCCAGCGCAGTGCATTGTTCACAGTTTTTATGGCCTGACACGCCTTGCAAGACCAGTTTCCTCCTCATTCCTCCCCTTGTCCCACAAGCTTCTTTTAGCCTTGTGGAGCAATGACCATGGGATGTTATGGTGAACAGGGGTGACAACCGCTCTTAGCTACTTCCTGCTGGAAAGGGATGATGACCAAGGGGTTAGCATCCTGCTTTTTCCTCTCAGAGGGGTTTGTAGGAAGTTCTTCTGGTTTGTAGGACCATCTGAAGTTTAAAGGCATTCCCATCCAGTTTGCCAGCAGGCAGAGGTAAGCAGTGGTCCCACATGCATAGAATGTTCCTGCAGGGGGCACCAGGAGTAGGTGATGTTTTCAGTCTTGGGGTAGAGTTGCAGAGTTCATCTGGGAGGTGACCTGTTGGATGTTGGCGCTGCGTACTGCTGAAACATATAGGAGCAACATTAGTTAGCTGCACATTGGCCATGACAGGTCCTATTATTATTTTTTTCCATCCAATACAATTCCCCTCCCCACCATGTGCATTTGGTAGTAGAGTCGTAACATGCCACAGGCTGATAAGTATAGCTAACAAAAATCTGGCTTGATTGGGTTTTCTCGTGGACTACCTGGTCTAGCTTATTTGGGTAGCGAGTTTCTAAGCAAGGAGCAAAGGATGGCATGACAAGGTATAATCCAACAATTTATGATAAGGCCTTTGTTTCCTTGCTGTGTGGGGAGCAGTAATTTTATGGTGCTTCTGTGTCCCAGCAAGAGCAGATGAGTTCTCCTCCTGGTACTAGTCTTGGATTCCACTGGCACTCATAAAAAGACAAAATAAGAATCTTACCTAATAATAGAGAAACAAGTAAATTGACTGTACCTCCACTATGCCCACAGCCAATCAGAGTGAGTATGCAAATTAACCCAACAAAGATGGCGGTTAATTTGCATACATACCTGGGTCCTGGGAACCTTCTTGGCACCAAGGTCACTCCCAGCCGGCCATCGAGCGGTGGGGGGGCCCTTCCCAAGCCTAAAGCCTCAGCAGAGGCTTTAGGCTTGGGAAGGGGCAGAGCCTGTGATCGGAGGGGCGGCAGGGGGAGGGGCAGCTTCCCAAGCCTAAAGCCTGGGGCAGAGGCTTTAGGCTTGGGAAGGGGCCAAGCCTGCGACCAAATGCAGACCATCCGGAAGTCAGCGCTGTGTTGCCCAGCTGCAGCCTGGTGACCCAGCACTGATTGCCCAGGTGGCTGAGACCCAGAAAGTGAGTCAGGGTCTCATCTGCAGCCTCAGTGGAAGCTGTTGATCAGTGTACTTACCTCTCTCTTTCTCCCTCTTTCTTTCTGATCTTCTCCAGCAGCCAGGCTTTTCTTTCTCTCCCCACCTCCGCAGAGGCTGCTGTTAAGCCCTGCCTCTTTGATCAGGCCCAGAGATAGGCCTGGAGATGCTGACTGGCATAGGAACTGACCAATCAGAACCAAATGTGGGTGCTGTGGGGAGCCAATGGCTGCCTAGGAGGCGAAGCTTTTGACGTTGGCATAGGAACTGACTAATCAGAACCAAATTGGCCAGCAGAGGAGGGAAGTTGGGGGCGACATCAGGCCTGCAGGAGAGGACAGTTAGGGGTGATCAGGTTGGCAGGCAGAGGCAGTTAGGGGCAAGCAGGTAGGCATGCAGGTGAGCAGTTAGGAGCCAGTGGTCCCAGATTGTGAGAGGGATGTCTGACTGCCGTTTTAGGCCCTATCCTTGGGATCGGGCCTAAAATGGCAATCGGACATCCCACAAGGGGTCCCCAATTGGAAAGGGTGCAAGCTGTGTTGAGGGACCCCTCTTCTGTGCATGAATGTCACGCACCGGGCTTCTAGTTATTAGATAAAACCAGTGACTATCCAGAAATACTAGAGCATGTTATGCTAGGAGGAGATAAGAAAGAAAGATTAGTGTTAGGGAGAATTCAGTAGGGTGTTATCTGAATTCCTTGGAGCAGGTTGGTCAGCCAGGTCTGCTGTCTTCTTGAGGGTGATCCTCAGGGGGTGTTTCTGATCAGAGGTCACCTTCCACTCAGACTGGATGTCACTCAGCTGATGGGCTGCCTTCACCCGTGAGTGGTGGATCCAGGTGTTTAGTCCTGCAACCTTAAGAGCTGTGGGGGTGGATAATATGACTGGATAGGGTCCTTTCCAGGTAGGCTTGAGGGGCTCCTTTTTCCAATCCTTTACCCAAACCTGGTCTCCAGGTTTATAAGGATATACAGCTGTTCCTAGAGAGATGGGTAGTTGGTCAATAACCCACCTGTGGACCTCAAAGACAGTTTTTCCAAGTCCTTGTAAGTTGTTTCTGGATTTCTACGTTCCGTACTTCCCCCAACTCTCCCTTTGGCCGAATTAAGGGAGGGGGTCTACCATATAGAATTTCAAAGGGAGAGAAACCTACCCTGGCCCTTGGGGCACAGCATACCTGTAGGAGTACAAGAGGCAAGATATTTGTCCAGGGTAAGGTTGTCTCTTGGCATAGCTTAGCCATAGCCTGCTTTAGAGTCCAGTTCATGTGCTCCACTTTCCCTGAACTATGAGGCCTGTGAGCTGTATGTGGATTCCATTTAATTCCTAAAGCCTTGGCTACCTGTTGTACTATTTCTGCTACAAAGGCTGGGCCATTATCGGACCCTATGGTCAGAGGCATTTCATACTGTGGAATTATATCCTTCATCAATGCCTTAGTGACTTCTCTTGCCTTTTCAGTGCGAGTGGGATATGCCTCGACCCATCCTGAAAAGGTGCAAAGACTAGCAGGTATTTATTCCCTCTGCTAGGCCCTATTTCTGTAAAATCTACTTCTAAGTCCTCAAAAGGAGCTTGCCCACAGCGCTGAACTCCTGTCAGTCCCACAGGACCCTGTTTAGCATCGTTCTGAGCACAGAGGAGGCAACGCTGAGAGATTGAGGCACACAAGGAGGGTAGATGGGCAATTAGGTAGTACCTGCCTAACAAAGCTTCTAGGGAAGCCTTTCCTAAATGAGTGAGTTCATGCTGCTGGAGGACTACCTTATGGGCTAACTGTTCTGGGACATAGACCCTATGATCTGGGAGTATCCACCAGCCTTCCATTGTTCTCTTGCCCCCTTCTTTCTGAGCCCATTTCTCTTCCTGAGGAGTGTATTTTGGAGGTTCAGGTAATTCGGGGGCCAACATGATCCATGCCGGTGCTGCTTGTTCTTTAGCAACCAGCTTGGCTGTGACGTTAGCACGCTGGTTTCCTTCTGATACTGAATCTTTCCCTTTCTGGTGACCTTTGCAATGGATGACTGCTATTTCTTAGGCTCCCAGACAGCTTCTAGTAACTTTAAAATCTCATTCTGATTTTGATTCATTTTCCTCCTGCTGTCAAGAGCCCCCTTTCCTTATATTTGGCATAAGGAAAGGACATGGAGGGTAGCAAAGACATAGCACGAGTCAGTGTAGATGTTGGCACGCTTATTCTTACTGAGTTCTAGGGCTCTTACTAGGGCCCAAAGTTCTGCCCTTTGCACTGAACACCCTTCAGGCAGGGCCTGTGCTTCTTCAATTGTCTCAAAGTTTGATACCACTGCATATCCGGGTCTTTTTCCTTCATCTAAGAAGCTGCTGCTGTCTGTGAACAATACCAAGTCCGCGTTTTGAAGGGGCCTATCCCTTAGGCCTGGCCGGCTGGAATAAACCTCCTCTAGGACTTCCAGGTAATCATGCTCAGGGGGCCCCTCAGAGATGGGTAGAAAGGTGGCAGGATTAAGTGTTCTCACTGCTTCTAATCATATCCACGGATTCCCACATAACAACCCTTGATACTGAGTCATTCGAGCATGAGTCAGACAGTGCTGCCCCCTTGCTTCCATCATGGTAACAACAGTATGAGGTACTTTTACATTTAAGTTTTGTCCTAAGGTAAGCTTATCTGCTTCCTTGACTAATAATGCCATGGTTGCAAGGGCCCTGAGACACAGGGGCCACCAGGAGGCAACTGGGTCAATCCGCTTGGAGAGATGGGCTACTGGTCTTTGCCAGGGTGCAAACTCCTGGGTTAGAATTCCTAGGGCTACCCAGCTGTTCTGGTGAACAAAAAGATTAAAGTCTCACATCACATCTGGTAGCCTTAGTGCCGGGGCCTCAGTGAGCTTTGCCTTTATGGTGACCTAGGCTTTCTCCTGTTCGGGACCCCAGTTGATGGGTGCCTTCTCTTTTCCTCTTAAAGCTTCATGGAGAGGCTTGGCCAGGTCTGAAAACCCTGGGATCCAAATTCAACAGAATCCTGCCGCTCCCAGGAATTCCCAAATCTACCGCTGGGTTCTAGGGACTGGGATGGCACATACTGCCTGCTTCCTTTCAGTCCCTAGCCTTCGTTTCCCTTCGGTGATCCGGAAGCATAGATACTTGACTTCTTTCTGACAAATCTGTGCCTTTTTCTTAGACACCTGATAACCTGTTCCAGTTAGCAGTATCAGAAGGGCTCGTGTTCCCTCCCAGCACTGAGCTTGTGAAGAGCTGGCCAGTAGGAGGTCATATACATATTGGAGTAGAACACACTCCAAGTCCTGTCCTGGGAACTTAGACAGATAAGATGCTAGTGCTCCACTAAAAAGAGTAGGGGAGTTTTTGAACCCTTGTGGCAGTCTGGTCCAGGTGAACTACTTGGCCCCTGTAGTTGGGTTTTCCCATTCGAAAGCAAAGAGAGGCTGACTGGAAGGCGCTAATTGAAGACAGAAAAAGGCATCTTTCAGATCTAGGCATGTAAACCATTCCGCCTCTGATGGAATGAGTCCCAGAAGAGTGTAGGGGCTCGGCAGTGCTGAATGCAGGGTTATAACAGCCTCATTAACAGCCCGTAGATCCTGCACTGGGTGGTAGTCATTAGTCCCATGCTTTTTGACAGGCAAGAGAGGCGTGTTCCATGGATACCTGCATCGTTTAGCAAGTCCTCACTGAAGCAGCCGGTCTAAGTGGACCTGGATTCCTAGGCGTGCTTCCCTTGGAATTGGATATTGGCAGATTTTAACAGGCTGTGCCCCAGGCTTTAACTCGATTAGCACCGGGGCGTGGTCCTTAGCCAGGCCTGGAGGATTCCCTTCTGCCCAGACCAGCGGGAATTCCTTCTCTAATTCAGGTTCTAATGGTGAGGCCTTTGTGTGGGGGGTATAAAGTCTCCATTCTTCCTCCTTCAGCACTGCTAAGGACAGGATCATTGGGGAGGTCTCCTCACCTAGGCGAAGCTGTGCTGAGCCATCTGGAGCAAAAGTGATTTCTGCCCCCATTTTGGCTAAAAGGTCTCTACCCATCAGAGGCACTGGACAGTCTGGCTAGTACAGGAATTCATGAATTACTTGATGACCACCAAGTTGGCATTGGCAAGGGCGGCAGAATTGTCTATGGGTCTGGTCTCCAGTAGCTCCAATAATAGTGACCTCCTTTCCTGAGAGAGGCGCTACTTTCTCAGTGACTACTGAGTGCTCAGCTCCCGTAACAACCATAAAGTCCACAGTCTGGCCCCCCAATTTTCATTCTGACCGTGGTCTCGTGGGGGCCTAGCTGAAGTCAGCCCGGTCAGTCCTAGTTGGAATCAGCCATTGCTAGCCCAATGAGATCTGCTTCAGGTGGTTCTGGTTGATAGCAACTGGGTGGAAAAGGGGGCCCAGTCTTTTTACTTTGCCGTTTGGTACATTCATTCTTCCAGTTCCTGTTTCCTAAAATAGGCACACTGGTCTTGTCTTAGGCTCACTCTTCCTTTCCCCCCTGGTCTGTATCCTTGCTGATCTGTCTGGGAGCCTGAGCCTCTAAAAGCCGCTGCTATTATATTGGTCTTTCTTTGTATTCTCTTTTCTTCCTCCTTCCTGCTGCACTGTCTCGGTTGATGAAAACCTTGTTTGCTATCTCTAGCAGTTCAGTAGCATTCTTTCCTGCAAACCCTTCCAGTTTCTGTAATTTTTTCCTGATGTCAGGCTGGGCTTGGCCTACAAAAAATGCCATTTACCATGGTTTGATTTTCTGGGGCCTCAGGTCTAATGGGGGTGTAGATCCGGTATGCCTCACATAGTCTCTCATAGAAAGGTGCTGGACTTTCATCAGGTTTCTGGAAAACCTCAAAGATTTTAGCCATGTTGGTGGGCTTCTTGGCTCCGGCCCTGACCCCCTGGAGGAAGGCCAGCTGATATCTTTCTAGCCTGGCCCTTCCGTCTTCTGAGTTCAGGGTCCAATCGGGTTCCTCATCTGGGAAGGCCTTCCTAGCCCATCTGTCTGTATCTAATATTCCTGCCAGGGCCTGGGTCTGGAGCCACTTCCAAGCCTCTGTTACTACTCTCATGCACTCTTCAGTGTTAAAGAATGTGAAAAGGAGCTGCTTGCAGTCCACCCAGGTGGGCTTCTGGGTCTGGAAGATCGTTTCTAGGAGGTCTATCATGGCCTAAGGTTTTCCAGAATAAGCTGGGGTGTGATGTTTCCAATTCAAGATGTCACTGGTGGTAAAGGGCTGATAATAATAGACTGGCTCTCCCTCCTGCAAGGTCCCATCTTTGCCAACTACTTTGGCTCCCCGAATCTCCCTTAGAGGCATCTGATGTGCTGGTTGTGGCCTGGGCCCTTGATCAGCTGAATGCAAGCACCACCCAACTGGCTCTGGAGAGCCTGGTTGTGGAGAAATGGAAGGGGGCGGTGTTTCTGGACCTTTCAGACCAGCTGGGGCAGCACTTGGTGCTGCCTGTGGCACATATGGAGATGGTAAAACTAGCGGGACTTCCTCAGGGGATCCTGGCAGAACAAGGGGTTGGTTCCCTTCTGAGAGACCTGTTTCTTTTCTCCTGCTACTAAAACATTACAGAACAGGACCCAAGGTGGCAAGGTTTGAGCAATTCCTAACCATCTGTCTATGTAAGGGAACTGAGCTAGGTGTCTGGGGTCTGTCATGACTACATTCCAGACCACCCTGACCATTCCTACATCTAAAGAGCCTTCCAAGGGCCAGCGAACCCCAAAGGCTGGCCATTCTAATTCACAGAATTTCCTGAGTATTTTGGGGTTCATTTTAATACCATAGTCCTCAATAAAACCCTTTTCAAAAATTTCCAACATGCAAAACAGTGGGTTTACTTTGTCCCAACCCCATGATGATCAGTGGCGAGAGACAGACAAGGGTGCAGGGAAATTTACTAAAAGCCTGGAGGGTCTCCTTAAAGAAAAGATCCTTAATCAGCACAGGCAGGGGCAGGGTGGGTAAAATCTCTCCACACTGTGGAGCTGTGAGCCCCACCCCTGAAAGTCCCAGTCAACCAAAAGAGACAAGAAAAGCTGAAAATACCTTTAAATCTACACTGGAATTCCAAAATTTCAACCTAACACAGCAAAATCACAGAGCAAACCAAAGCCCCTACTACACAAACATAGACAGAAATTTTTATCAACTATCGCTCTGTGATAGAAAGCAAATGTCTCTGAGAAAACTAACTCAGCAGCGCTGCTTGAGACTTTTGCAGACCATCACAGGTTCAGCCTTCAGTAAATCAAATGTTTTAACCAGATGAGCAAACAGAAAATCAAAGTAGCTTTCACTTTCAAACAGACCAATTAATCAGCAGATAATTATGCCAAGACAGACAAACATCCATACTCACACTCTCTCAGTAGACTAGCCCAGACTGGAGCTGAGCAGATAATGCCCAACTCCCCAGATGGGCATGGGGTCACTCCTGGCACCCACGCCCCAGAACAGAATTCTCAACCGACTTCTCGGTGAGAACCTACCGGAGGAGTTAAGACTGCATTGAGCCCCCCTTCTCGGTAGCAAATTGACTAGTCCCACACACAAACAAACAGAAGAGTGAACCCATAATTCCTTAATCAAATCTGAATTCACTCACCTCCAGAGTCCTGATTCCTGATTTACCTGACGAAGTCTTATGACTTCTGGGGAGGTGATCAAGCTCCCCCTTCCACTCACTTGGAGTGGGCCTGACTGACTGGGGCCCCTACCTTACCAATTCTGTTGACAGGTCCAGAGGTGTCCATCCACTTTCTCCAGATGCCGGCCAGGTCCTGGGCTGAGGTCCAGGAGCGCCTGGAGTCCCCCCCAACCCTGGTTCAATTCTGCTAAAATCAGCTGCACGCACCTTCCAGAGGCCTGTCCCACGCCCATGGGCCCCAAATGCTATCCACTCACCGGAGGCAAGAGCCATACGCAGTTAGCTTCCCGGTCAGGGAACAAATGTTGCAGAAGACCAAAGAAATACCAAGCATGCTTCCTAGAGAAAGGGAGGGACCCCATTTATTAACATTAGTGCACTCCGGGAATAATTTCCAAATCAGAGTGAAGAAACACACAGAGGGCTTCACTTTTTATAACTTTCTGGGGTCTTTGTCTTGCAGATATGGTTCTGCCCCCTTTTGTGGGCTTACAGGAAGGCCCCCAGGTGTTGAGGGTCTTCAGGCCATATCCGATGATCTGTCTTGGGGCCAGTGATAATGACCCTTCCCTCCTCCCCCACAGGGCAGTGCATTGTTCACAGTTTTTATGGCCTGACACGCCTTGCAAGACCAGTTTCCTCCTCATTATGAGTATCATTAATCCACCCTGAAAACCTTTAAAGACCTACTGCTCATTCTGTGAAATACTATCAAGGTTGTAAATTCAAAGTGCCTGCAAGCACTCAAACATAAACTATATGGAATTTCTGTGAGTAGGGAAAAATATTAGTTATGTCACTTAGATAATAAGTTAGCTGGATTTGCAACATAATGGCTGTAATAATTTTATGATACATTTCTACTAAAATATCTCTCAATTTGCTAAACCAACCTTCTAATAAAAATATGCACACTGGTTACTTCTACTGATATTTAGAATTCATGCTGGAAAACTGCGGTATGTCTGCTGACATTTTTGAATGCATATGTTAAAAGCAACCTAGAGACACACACTCTACAGACAAATATTTGTATCTACTTCCAACACTCTAAGATAGGAATAAGATCACCTTATATATATAAATATAATTTTGTAATTTACTTCTTACATTTAGAGAAATCCCTGAGAATGAGAGTTTTTAAAATATTACTGTGGAAAGTGTTTTAGGTACATTAAGCTCAGACTTCAGTTATTCAACAGAGATTGTCCAATGGGGACCAGTTAAACAGCCTCAGAATGCTGGCAGTTTTTGTCATACAATGTACTTCAGAATAAACACATCTTATTTTATTGATACATTCATAATCCTCTCTCATTTATAATGAAAGATACAATTAAAAGTCATATTTCTAATAATTAGGATATGTTTGTGAGGGACATCATCTCCTAAAGTTCTCCTGGTCTCTTGCTTGAATTCTAAAGGAGCCCCAACAATAACTCCCTCCCAACACACCATCTCATAGTTGACAAGGGTAGACAGAAGCCAGATATTCTAAGGTATACTTTCTCAATGGCTCAGCTTTTTCTTTCTTTTTAACATCACATTTTAAAGGCAATAAGTTAGAATAAGAGCTAAAGCCTTTGTAGGAAAGCAGGCAATTCTTTTTTATTTTGTAAAGCTTATCTCACAAAGGCTAAAACACATTAAAAGAGGTGGAAATAAAGGTTAGAAAAAAATTCTGTGTAAATACTCTCAACTCGCAAATACATGAATGCATTTACTGTCTGTTCGCTTGTGTTGACTTTGGGGAGGGACAGCCAGGGCACTCAGGTCACCTAGGAGCAATCTCCATCATGTCCTTACACATACCATAGCCAGTATGCTATTCTTTTCATCAGTGGGATGTGTAAAGACAAAGACTACTGGATGGCATTGAGTCAACCACATTATTTTAAAGTCTTTCCAAAGAGAGTTGTGCTGGTGTAAACACAATCAGCTTCAGAGCATATGACCTAGAGAAGGGAGAACCAGTGAGTGTTGGGGCCAGGACTCCAATCACCACCCTAGCCATTTGTGAGTCCAGCTATTTAGTTTTATAAAAGATAAACTTCATTAAATCGATTCCCCTTTCAGTTGAATAATCCACACCAATTGTCATTTACTCTTTGACTCAGAAACATCTCTTAATCCCCAGGTAATTAATTATTAAGAAACAACAACAACTACTCCCGTATTTTTTCATGTATAAGATGCTATCTTTTTTCTAAAACCATTAGACTGAAAATTGAGGGGTGTCTTATACACAGAAGTCAGCCAAGGAGGGAGCCACATGGGTGCATAGCTGCCCATACCTTGTCAAATAGGCTTCCTCCAATCACGAGCCTTATTGTTACTGACATCAGCTGATGCTGTAATTGGAGGTGAGGGTGGAGAGTGCACAGAAGCAACAGGGATCAGAGCATTCTAAGCCCATAAAGATGTCAAAAAATAAAAAGATAAATACCGGTAAGTGACTGTCTTACTTTGCAAAATTCAAACTGAATGTAATCAGCTATGCAAAAGAGCATGATCAGACAGTGGAGAAAATAGGAAGAACAACTCCTTAAGATGCCAAAAAAGAAGAAGGCCTTAAGAGGAAAACCAGCAAAATGTATAAATTATTGATATCTTAATTTTGGGTTGGAAAGTGGGGGTTATCTTATACACAGAAAAATATGGTATGGAGCCCTGCCCAGTGCAGTTAAGTGGTTAGAGCATCAACCCTCACACTGAAGGGTCACAGGTTCGATTCCCAGTTAGGGGCACATACCTTGTTGTCTCTCTCACATCAATGTCTCTCTCTCTCATGTTCTCTCTCTCATGTTCTCTCACTCTCTCTCTCTCTCAACTCTCCCACTCCCGCCATCCCTTCTACTCTCTCTGAAAAGCAATGTAAAAAATATCCTCAGGTGAGGATTAACAAAAATCCAAACCAAACAAACAAAAAAAAAAAAACAAAAACCTCCCAACAACTATGTAGTGTGTACATTGCTTAATGGAAAAACAAAGTTTTAAAAATTATTCAGGTCTAGTATAAGTACCAACCAACATTAAAATATTTAAAAAAGCTTGCAAAAAAACCTCAAATTTATACATAGAAAATGAATTCATTACATACTTTTACATTTGCTTACTGGCTATTTGTATGTTTTATTTTAAGACTTTCGCTCATATTACCTAAACTATATACAGTAAGTAGGTTTTGAGAGTAAATTGTGTAAAAACAGAAAAAACCTCATGGACATCTCTATAGACTGGTCCATCTAAGTGCAAATAATGAAGAGTGGAGGGTAAAAGTATAACTCTTAGCTCACTGGGAAATATCAGTGACTTGTTTTTTGCCTGAAGAACTGAAATGGAAAGAAGGAGCAGCTATTGTCCTTTGAGGAAACTCTTGGTGACCAACGGGAAGCTTGTTCAGCTGGCATTTTAGAGACAATGCAAGTCCAGAATATGCTGAAAATATTACTTTTTGCCCCTTTCCTAGCCCGCCTCTATCTAATATAGGGCATGTATATTTTTATTTTTTTCTAGTTTGCTGATTTAAAGAAAATCATGTTTGAGTATTAATATTTATTGCAGGTTTTTCTGCATCAAATGAAATACTTACCTCTAATCTTAATTTATAAGATTAGAGTTATTTCCCTGCTTTTGCACATCATGTAAATAAGATCATAGTTATATACACTTAATATGTTTTGGAGACTTACCCATATTGTTTTATGTATCTGCAGCAGTTTCTTCTTTTTCACTCCTACTAGTAAATATTTTTTCAACATAAGAATGTACTAAAAATTGTTTATTCATTCCAGATTAATGACTTTTTTATATTATGAATGACTGCTATAAAAGTGGATACTGCTTTTAGATAAATGTCCAAAATTAAATTAGGGGACATTTACATTTATAAGAAACTATGAAACATTTTTTCACAGTCACTTATGCTATCACCAGCAAAGTGAGAGTGTTAGGTACTCCATATCCTCAGCTGTCTATCTTAGCCATTCCAGATTCTGTGTAATGGCATTTCTTGTGGTTTTGACTTGTATTTTTCTAACCATTTAGATACTGATTACTTTTACCTTGCTTACTGAGCTTTTGTACACCTTCTTTTCCCCATTTTGTTATACAGCCCTATAAACCACATTTTAATATTTTAATGCTTTTAAAATTACATTTTCTATTAAATTTATTTTCATATTTTGTCATTATTATTCTATGGAAATATAGTTGATGTTTATTGGAAAATTGGATGGATACATGCGAAAAAATGAAACTAGACCACCAACTTACACCATACACAAAAATAAACTCAAAATGGATAAAGGACTTAAACGTAAGGTGGAAAACCATAACAATCTTAGAAGAAGCCATAGGCAACAAAATAGCAGACATTTGTTGTAGCAATATCTTTACCAATACAGCTCCTAGGGCCATGGAAACTAAGGATAAAATAAACAAATGGGACTACATCAAAATAAAAAGCTTCTGCACAGCAAAAGAAACAATCAACAAAACAAGAAAGCCCCCTGCATGGGAGAACATATTTGCCAACGTTATCTCTGATAAGAGTTTAATCTTCAAAATGTATAGGGACCTCATACAACTTAACAAAAGGAAGATAAACAATCCAATCAAAAATTGGGCAAAGGATATAAATAGACACTTTTCGAAAGAGGACATACAGAAGGCCAAGAGACATATGAAACCATGCTCAAAGTCACTAATCATCCGAGAGATGCAAATCAAAACAACAATGAGGTACCATCTCACACCTGCCAGAATGGCTATCACCAACAAATCAACAAATGACAAGTGCTGGTGAGGATGCGGAGAAAAAGGAACCTTCTCGCACTGCTGGTGGGAATGCAGACTGGTGCAGCCACTTTGGAGAACAGTATGGAGTTTTCTCAAAAAATTAAAAATGGAACTTCCATTTGACCCAGTAATCCCACTTCTAGGAATATATCCCAAGAAAATAGAAACACAAATCAGAAAGGATATATGCACCCTTATGTTCAGAGTAGCACAATTTACAATAGCTTAGATTTGGAAACAGCGTAAGTGCTCATCTGCAGTTGAGTGGATTAGAAAACCATGGTACATCTACACAATGGAATACTATGCTGCTGTAAAAAAAAGAGAAGGAATTCTTACCATTTGCAGCAGCATGGATGGAACTGGAGAGCATTATGCTAAGCGAGATAATCCAGTCAGAGAAAGATAAATATCACATGATCTCACTTATTTGTGGAATATAATGAACAACATAAACTGATCAACAAAAATAGAACCAGAGTCATAGAAGCATCCAACAGAGTGTCCGACCTATGAGGAAAGGTGAGGGGTGATGGGGAGAGAGATCAACCAAAAGACTTGTATGCATGCATACGAGCAAAACCAAAGGAAACAGATGGGCGGGGGGTGAGGACATGTGCTGGGGGTTGGGGGCAGCTGGGGAGAGGTCAATGGGGGAAAAAGGAGACTTATGTAACACATTAAACAATAAAGAATTTAAATAAAAAAATAGAAATCTTTTAATATTGTGACCTTGCTAAATTTACTTATTGGCTCTAGTAGTTTATTTTTTTCTCCTTTTATTTTGTATATTTTTTATGAGGTTTTTCTATGTATACCATCATGTCATTTTTAAACAAGTACAGTTTTACTTCTTTATTTTCAATCTTTGTGCCTTATTGCAATGACTGGGACTTCCAACACAATGATGAATAGAAATGTGAGAGCAAGCAGCCTTGTTTCTCACCACAGGGATAAAGCATAAATGATGTACTAGTAACTCTAATGTTAACCTTATATTTTTGTACATGCCTTATATTAGATGCAGAAAATTTTATTTTTTCCTAATTTGCTAATTTAAAAAAAAATCATGTTTCAGTGTTGATATTCATTACAGGATTTTCTTCATCAAATGAACTGACCCTTCTATTATTTACTTCATGTTGTGAGGTGAATTGTGATAGATTTTGGAATGTTGAACCAATGGGTATACCTTGGCAATAATTTATTATCTTTGTTGTATTAGATATGCTAATATTTTGTTAATAATTTTTTGTCTTATGTTTATGAAGGATATTTGTCCATATTTTCTTTCCTTGTAATGACTTTGTCACAGTTTGATATCACAATTATGCTTGCCGAATAAAACCAGTAGAAAAAATTTCCAATGTCAATTTTCTGCAAGTATTTATGTAAAATTAGGACTAATTTCTTTTTAGATGTTTTATAGAATTCACTAGTATATTCATTTGGATATGAAATAATTTTCTTGTGTAGAAAGATTTTTTATTCCATAGCAATATATTTAATAGGTAAAGGATCATGTAGATATTGCATATATCCTTACATAAGTTTAATTTTTTAATTACTTTTTCATTTTATTTGTATAGTCAAATTTATTGGCATAAATTTGTTCCTAAAATTTTCTTAACACTTAACATCTGAAGTATCTGATATTAATTTTGCTTTCTATTTTTCTTTGATCAGTTTTCATTAAGGTTTTATTGCTTCTATTAATTTTTGAAAGAAACTGATGTTAGCTTTGTTTGTATATTTTCTAATTAATTTATTTCCACTCTTATTTTATTATTTTCTTTTTTCTATCTACTTTGGGCTTAATTTCCTCTTAGTTTTGTAGCTTCTCAAAATCAAAGCTTAATTTCATCTTTAATAAAAAATGCTTAAAGACCTTTCTCTAAAATAAAAATCAAGTTCATACTCAGAGCAATAAGTCAAGAAAAAGAGAAATAAATAAAAAGCATACAGATTGGAAGCAAAAAATAACAAACATCTCAGTTTTCTCTTAGCAGCTGTATTAATTTTCAGGGGTGTGGTAACAAATAAATTGGGTGACTTAAAACAACAAAAATGTATTCTCTCACATTTCTGGTGCCTAGAAATCTGAAATCTAAGTGTCACATGCCATTCAATGAAACAAGGCCTTGTTTCTGAAGGCTCGCAGGGGTCCTCAAACTTTTTAAACAGGGCGCCAGTTCACTGTCCCTCAGACCGTTGGAGGGCCGGACTATAGTTTAAAAAAAAAACTATGAACAAATTCCTATGCGCACTGAAGGTCCGGGACGAGTCGGCTGCTAAGCAGGATAGGCAGCGGCACCCGGTGGGTTGGATAAATGTCCTTGGTGGGCCACATGTGGCCCGCGGGCCGTAGTTTGAGGACGCCTGCTAGGGAATGGTCCTTCTTGCCTCTTCCAGCTTCTCACATTTGCCTACAATCTTTGCTGTTCCTTTAGCATGTTGTTGCATTGTACATCTTTACATCTATTTCTATGTGGTCTTCTTCCCTCATGTGTTTCTGTGTCTTTGTGCACAAATCTCCCTCTCACTCATATTATAAACACCAGTCATTGGATTTTAGCCCACCTTAATCCAATATAACCTCATCTTAATTTCATTACATCTACAAATACGATCACATTTACTGGTACCAGGGGTTATCACTTAACATCTTGTAGGAGCATTTCAATCTACTATAGCAACCATAGCTGCTTCTTTATGTATCTTGATTATTTCCACTGCTTTCTTGATAGTAGGGTGGTTTATCTCTGATAACGAAATTTCACATAATATTTGTAACACAGAGACATTTTCAATAGTGTCAAAGAGAGTGATAAGAGGAAGTAGGAGAGAACAGGCTTGAAACTGTAGTTATGCTACTTATCTTTGCTTGCCCACTTCCCTCTAGCACAAGCCAACACTGTGGCATCACACTGTGTGTGAACAGACAGAACAGGTTTCTTTGTTTGCCAGTCTTGTGACTGGAAAAAGGAGAGGCCTGGATGGTTAAGAATTAATCTAAGCTCTCATCAGGGTTTACATTAAACTAGAGGCTGCTGCATGAAATTCGTACAAGAGTAGGCCTTCCTTCTCCCCCCTCCTTGCCGCTGGCTGCTGGCACCAGCTTCACTATGGCACCTGGGACCAGGGCTTCCCTTGCAGCCCTGGCTTCCTCTGGAAGGTTGTCTGGAAGGATTCTGGAGACGTCAGGTCTATTTAGCATATTATGCTTTTATTATTATAGACTAGAGGCCCAGTGCACAAAATTCATGCACAGGGGTGTGTCCCTCAGCCCAGCCTGTACCCTCTCCAATATGGGCCAGTTTAGGCCCCATCCCACTGGGCAGTCGGACATCCTTTTCACAATCCAGGACTGCTGGCTCCCAACTGCTCACCTGCCTGCCTTTCTGATTGGCCCTAACCGCTTCTGCCTGCCAGTCTGATCACCCCCTAACTACTCCCCTGACAGCCTGATTGATGCCTAACTGCTCCCCTGCCAGCCTGTTTGCCCCTAACTACCCTCCCCTGCAGGCCTGGTCCCCCCCAACTGCCCTTCCCTGCAGACCTGGTCACCCCCAACTGCCCTTCCCTGCAGACGCGGTCGCCCCCAACTTCCCTCCTCTGCCGACATGGTCACCCCTAACTGTCCTCCCCTGCAGGCTTGATTGCCCCCAACTGCCCTCCCTTGCAGGCCTGGTCCCTCCCAAGTGCCCTCTCCTGCTGGCCATCTTGTGGTGACCATCTTGTGTCCACATGGGGGCAGTTATCTTTGACCACATGGGAGCAGCCATCTTGTGTGTTGGAGTGATCGTCAATCTGCATATTACTCTTTTATTAGATAGGATAGAGGCCTGGTGCACAGGTGGGGGCTGGCTGGTTTGCCCTGAGGGGTGTCCCAGATCAGGGTGAGAGTTCCCTTAGGGCATGGGGTGGCCTGGGGGAGGGGCCTGTGGTGGTTTGCAGGCTGGCCAAGCCCCCCAGTGACCCAAGCGGAGGGCCTGGTATCAGGGATTTATTTATCTTCTATAATTGAAACTTTGTAGCCTTCAGCAGAGCCAAGCCTCCTGCTTGCACCGTGGCCGCAGCCATATTTGTTGGGATTTATTTATCTTCTATAATTGAAACTTTGTAGCCATGAGCGGAGGCCAAGGCAGGCCAGGGCTGCAGAAACTTGGCTTCCTCCATCGCCGGGGGCAACTCAAGCCTCCTGCTCTTTCCAGCTCTGTGGCTGCCGCTATTTTTGTTGGGATTTATTTATCTTCTATAATTGAAACTTTGTAGCCTTAAGCGGAGGCCAAGGCAGGCCAGGGCATGTGGAAAGCTTGGCTTCCTCCATTGCCGGGGAAACCCAAGCCTCCTGCTCTCTCCATGGCTGCAGCCATTTTGGTTGGGTTGATTTGCATACTCCCTCCTGATTGGCTGGTGGGCATGGCTTGTGGGTGTAGCAGAGGTATGGTCAATTTGCATATTACTCTTTTATTAGATAGGACTAGGGGCCTGGTGCACGAAATTCGTGCACTGGTGGGGGGGTCCTTCAGTCCAGCCTGCCCCCACTCACAGACTGGGAGCTCTCAGGGAATGTCCTACTGACGGCTTAGGCCCGGTCTCCATGGGGAGTAAGCCTAAGCCACAGTCTGGCCTCCCTTTGCGGGAAGCGACTGGGCTGATCAGGGGAAGGTGCCAGCCCCATCACCCCACTGCTGCAGCCACTGCCAACCACTGCAGCCACCAAGGTATTTTCATAAACACAGACTCCAGTCCCTTCACCATGAAAAAATGACAACTTTCTTTAGGCATTTTCAAGATGTGTCTTTCATAGGATATGACATTTCTTTCTTTCTTTTTTTGTTATCCTCACCTGAGGATATGTTTCCATTGATTTTTAGATAGTGTGGAAGAGAGAGGGAAAGACAGAGAGAAGCATCAATGTGAGAGGGACACTTTGATTGGTTGCCTTCTGCATGAGCCCTGACCTGGGCCCCGGCCAGGGAGGAGCCTGCAACCTAGGTACATGCCCTTGATCAGAATTGAACCCGGACCATGTGGTCGGCAGGCTGAGGCATTATCCACTGAGCCAAACCTGCTAGGGCAGGATATGACTTTCTTAGCCCTCCAGCAGCGGACCTTCGTTTTTTCCTCCAGGGGTGTGGTGGAAAAACCCTAGATCACCTTTTAGGATTCTTATTACTCAAGTTACCAAGAACATTACCAGTGGTGTACAGGGAGCTTAGCCAATGAGCAGTCAGAAAAGGTGTTTCCTCTGCAGCCCCCGGCTCCACTCTGGCCCTGCTCAAGCCTCTGCCATGGCTTGGACAGGCCCCCTGGCTCCGATCAAGCCTCTGTGTGGCCTGGGCAGGGCCCCCCGGCTCCTCTCAGGCCCTGCTCAAGCCTCCACTGTGGCTTGGGCAGGGCCCCCTGGCTCCAATCAAGCCTCTGCCATGGCTTTGGCAGGGCCCCCAGCTCCGCTCAGGCCCTGCTCAAGCCTCTGCGTGGCTTGGGCAGGGTTCCCCGGGTCCGCTCAGGCCCTGCTCAAGACTCTGCCACAGCTTGGGTGGGGCCCCCGGCTCTAATCAAGCCTTTGCCATGGCTTAGGCAGAGCACCCCTGGCTCTGCTCAGGTTCTGCTCAAGCCTCCACTGTGGCTTGGGCAGGGTCCCCCGGCTCCGATCAAGCCTCTGCCACACTTGGGCAGGGCCCCCTGGCTCTGCTCAGGCCCTGCTCAAGCCTCTGCCACGCTTGGGCAGGGTCCCCTGGTTCCACTCAGATCCTGCTCAAGCCTCTGCTGTGGCTTGGGCAGGGTGCCCCAGCTCTGATCAAGCCTCTGCCATGGCTTGGGCAGGGCCCCTTGGCTCCGGTCAGGCCCTGCTCAAGCCTCTGTCACCCCACCCCCAGCCGTGGGTGCCAAGGCTCGTAGGCCAGGAGTGGCTGGGGATGTTCTGGGACCCCGGGAGCTCAGGGCCTATGGGCATGCCTACAGGCTCGGAGCGGCCTGGGTCCCGAGGATGTTCCTAGGACCCAGGCCACTGGGCACCTGTGTATGCAAATTAACCCGCCATCTTTGTTGGGTTAATTTGCATATTCACTCCTGATTGGCTGGTGGGTGTCATGGAGGTATGGTTAATTTGCATCTTTCTCTTTTATTAGTGTAGATATGTGGCACAGAGCAATTTCTTGGACTCAAGAGACTTTGTTTTGGGCATGTGTTGACTTTCACAACACCTCAGCCTGTGGGAATGATTTAAGCAGATCATTTCTAGGAAGAGCCAGTCCTACAACAAAAAAATAAAACAGCCCATCTGTCATGGCTCAGTGGTTGAGCATGGACCCAGGAACTAGGAAGTCATGGTTGGATTCCTGGTCAGGGCACATGCCCAGGTGGCAGGCTTGATCCCCAGTGTGGGGTGTGCAGGAGGCATCCAATCAGTGATTCTCTCTCATCATTGATATTTCTATCTCTCTTTCCCTTTCCCTTCCTCTCTGAAATCAATAAAAATATATATTTAAAAAAAGATAAAACAATTTATGGAAAAGAGGTAGACATCTTAGATAGAACAACTTGCTTACAATTAAAAGGGCTAAAAAAAAAAGCCCAACTTTGGAAAATTGATGATGGATAAGCTAGTTAAACTATTCCATAGAAAAGAAAAATGAACAAACATAAACAAAACCTAATTTAATAAAGTAAACAGAATCCATATACTAAACCCTAATAACAACTACAAAAACACACACATTCACACTAAAAAAAGCAATAATAATAGTTATTAAACATTTACTCTATACCAGGTACTCTCTGAAGCACTTTACTCATTCATATTCATTCATTTAATTCCCACATCACACACTGGGATATGTTCAATTATTTTTTCAATTTCACAGATGAAGTAACAGAAGCCAGAGATGGTAATATCGTCAGGGTTGGAGCCATTAAGAAACAAAAACACGATTAAAACCCAGGAAGTCTGGCTTGAAGGTTCATGTTCTTGCCTCCCCAAAGACAGAGCAGTTCATTCCTAGAAGTACATATAAAAACTCTTAATTTAAATAGCAGTAAACCAAATCTAGCATCATATTAAAGGATTATTATATTATCTTCAGTGTTCCTCCCATTCATAGTTAATACCATTTCAGATCAAAAGAGATAAAAATATACAACTACATTAATTGGTGTGTACATTAGTTAGGGTATACATTAAGTGTTATGAAAGACATTGAAATACAATCACTTACATATATACATATCCTATCTAATAAAAGAGTAATATGCAAATTAATCATCACTCTGCTATACCCACAAGTCACACCCACCAGCCAATCAGGAGCAGTATGCAAATTAACCCAACCAAGATGGCTGCAGCCATGGAGGGAGCAGGAGGCTTGGGTTTCTCTGGCAATGGAGGAAGCCAAGCTTTCCACACACCCTGGCAGGCCCAGGACTCCACTCAAGGCTACAAAGTTTCAATTATAGAAGATAAATAAATCCCAACAAAAATAGCTGGGGTCACGGAGCAAGCAGGAGGCTTGGCTCTGCTCAAGGCTACAAAGTTTCAATTATAGAAGGTAAATAAATCCCAGATACCAGGGCCTCCACTTGGGTCGCCGGGGGGTGTGGCAAGCCTGCAAACTACCACAGGCCCCTCGCCTAGGCTGCCCCACGCCCCAAGGGAAACCCCACCCTGATCTGGGACACTCTTCAGGGCAAACCAGCTGGCCCCCACCCATGTACCAAGCCTCTATCCTATCTAATAAAAGAGTAATATGCAAATTGACCATCACTCCAACACACAAGATGCCTGCCCCTATGTGGTCAAAGATCCTGTCCCCATGTGGACACAAGATGGCTGCCACAAATGGCCAGCAGGGGAGGGCAGTTGGGAGGGACCAGGTCTGCAAGGGAGGGCAGTTGGGGGCAATCAGGCCAGCAGGGGAGGGCAGTTGGGAGAAACCAGGCCTGCAAGGAAGGGCAGTTGGGGGCAATCAAGCCTGCAGTGGAGGGCAGTTAGGGGTGACTAGGCCGGCAGAGGAAGGAAGTTGGGGGCGACTGGTTCTGCAGGGAAGGGCAGTTGGGGGGGAACCCAGGCCTGCAGGGGAGGGCAGTTAGGGGTGACCAGGCCTGCAGTGGAGAACAGTCAGGGGTGACAAGGCCTGCAGGGGGGGTAGTTAGGGGCAAACAAGCTGGCAGGGGACCAGTTAGGCATCAATCAAGCTGTCAGGGGAGTGCTTAGGGGGTGATCAGGCTGTCAGGCAGAAGCGGTTAGGGCCAATCAGGAAGGCAGGCAGGCGAGCAGTTGGGAGCCAGCAGTCCTGGATTGTGAGAGGGATGTCCAACTGCCCGTTTAGGTCCGATCCTACTGGTAGTCGGGCAGTTGGACATCCCTCGAGGGGTCTCAGATTGCAGAGGGTGCAGGCGGGGCTGAGGGACACACCCCCCTGTGCACAAATTTTTTGCACTGGGCATCTAGTATATTTATAAATATATGTCTATAAATTATACATAAATATAAATATATTATGTATAAAGTTATATTTATATATTCTTTACAGAGCAGTTTAGAGGAAGGCAATGGACTCAACTTGTGAATTTCTCTTTTCCTGGAGATAATTCAGGATCCCAATCAGATATGTGGACAAGACTGCACTCAACATCTAGCTTTTATCTTTTCTTCCAGGATACTTTTCCAGTTGTTGTTATATCTCAATATTGGAAAAATAAAAAAGTCTATAGAAAGATATTACCTTTAAGGAAGTAAACCAAATGTTGCTCATTTCACTTCAGCTCACATTCCTTCTTTTTTTAAATTTTAAAAAAATTTTCTCAATTGATTAAAGTATTACATGTGTCCTTATCAACCCATTGCCCCACCACACCCCGAGTCATACCCTCACACCCCCACCCAGGTGTCCGTGTCCATTGGTTAGGCTTATATGCATGCACACAAGTCCTTTGGTTGATCTCTCCCCCTTACTCCCACCCTCCCCTACCTTCCCTCTGAGGTTTGACGGTCGGATCGATGCTTCTCTGTCTCTGGGACTGTTTTTGTTCATCATTTTATGTTGTTCATTATATTCCACAAATGAGTGAGATCATGTGATATTTATCTTTATTTGACTGGATTATTTTACTTAGCATAATGCTCACCAGTTCCATCCATGCTGATGCAAATGGTAAGAATTCCTTCTCTTTTTAAATGCATTTTATTGATTTTTATACAGACAAGAAGGGAGAGGGACAGAGAGTTAGAAACATCAATGAGAGAGAAACATCGATCAGCTGCCTCCTGCACACCCCTGACTGGGGATGTGCCCGCAACCAAGATACAGGACCCTGAACAGAATCAAACCTGGGACCCCTGAGTCCGTAGGCTGACACTCTATCCACTGAGCCAAACTGGTTAGGGCAAGAATTCCTTCTTTTTTACCGAGCATAGTATTCCATTGTGTAGATGTACCACAGTTTTTTAAACCACTCATCTGTTGATGGGCACTTAGGCTGTTTCCAAATCTTAGCTATGGTGAATTGTGCTGATATGAATATAGGGGTGCATATATCTTTTCTTAATGGTGTTTCTAGTTTCTTGGGATATATTCCTAGAAGTGGGATCACTGGGTCAAATGGGAGTCCCATTTTTAGTTTTTTTGAGGAAACTCCATACTGTTTTCCACAGTGGCTGCACCAGTCTGCATTCCCACCAGCAGTGCAAGAGGGTTTTTTTTCTCCACATCCTCCCCAGCACTTGTCATTTGTTGATTTGTTGATGATACCCATTCTGACAGGTGTGAGACGGTACTGCATTGTTGTTTTGATTTGCATCTCTCGGATGATTAGTGACTTTGAGCATGTTTTCATTTGTCTCTTGGCCTTCCTTATGTTCTCTTTAGAAAAGCAACTATTTAGGTTCGCTGCCCATTTTTTGATTGGGTTGTTATCCTTTTGTTAAGTTGTATGAGTTCCCTGTAAATGTTGGAGATTAAACACTTATCACTGTTAACATTGGCAAATATGTTCTCCAATGCAGTGGGCTTTCTTGTTGTTTTGTTGATGGTTTCTTTTGCTGTACAGGAGCTTTTTATTTTAATGTACTCCCATGTGTTTCTTTACTCTTTAGTTTCCATTTCCCTAGGAGCTGTATCAGTGAAGAAATTGCTTCAGCATATGTCTGAGAATTTCCTGCCTGTGGATTCCTCTAATATTTTTATGGTTTCCCATCTTACGTGTAAGTCCTTTATCCATTTTGAGTTAATTTTTGTGTATGGTGTAAGTTGGTGGTCTAGTTTCATTTTTTTTGCAAGTATTTGCTCAATTTTCCAAACACCATTTATTAAAGAGACTATCTTGACTCCATTATATGTTCATGCCTCCTTTGTCAAATATTAATTGAGCATAGTGGTTTGAGTCAATTTCTGGGTTCTCTATTCTATTATATTGATCTATGTGTCTGTTCTTGTGCCAGTACCAGGCAGTTTTGAGAACAACCACTTTGTAATACAGCTTGATATCTGGTATTGAGATCCCTCCTACTTTGTTCTTCTTTCTCAGGATTGCTGTGGCTCTTTGGAGTCTTCTTTATTTATTTATTGAGGTCTTTTTTTTTTATTCCAGATGAATTTTTGGAGAGTTTGTTCTAGGTCTGTGAAATATGCCATTGGTATTTTAATGGGGAGTGCATTGAATCTATAGATTGCTTTGGGTGGGTAGTATGGACATTTTAATGATGTTGATTCTACCAATCCATGAACACAGTATGCTCTTCGATCTATTTATGTCTTCCTCCACCTCTTTTTTCAATGTCCTGTAGTTTTTTGCATATAGATCTTTTACCTTCTTAGTTAAGTTTATTCCTAGGTATCTTAATGTTTTTGGTGCAATGGTAAATCGGATTGTTTTCTTAGTCTCTCTGTAATTTCACTGTTGGTGTATAGAAATGCCATAGATTTCTTGGCATTAATTTTGTATCTTGCTACATTGCCGAATTCATTTATTAATTTTACTAATTTTTTGATGGAGTCTTTAGGGTTTTCTATGAACAGTATCATGTCATCTGCTAATAATGACAGTTTAACTTCTTTTCCAATTTGGATGCCTTTTATTTCTTCTTCTTGTCTGATTTCTGTGGCTAGCACTTTCAGTACTTTGTTGAACAGGAGTGCTGAAAGCATCCATCCCTGTCTTGTTCCTGTTCTTAATGGAAATGATTTTAGTTTTTGCCCATTGAGTATGATGCTTGCTGTAGGTTTGTCATATAAGGCTTTTATTATGTTGAGGTATGATCACTCTATTCCCATTTTCCTGAGGGTTTTTATCAAGAAAGGATGTTGTATTTTGTCAAATGCTTTTTCTGCATCAATTGATATGACTATGTGATTTTTGTCTCTCAATTTTTTTATGTGATGTATCACATTTATTGATTTGCTGATATTGTACCATCCTTGCAATCCTGGGATAAATCCTACTTGGTAATGGTGTATGATCTTTTTGATGTAATTCTGGATCCGATTTGATAGAATTTTGTTGAGGAATTTTGAATCTATGTTCATGAGAGATATTTGCCTGTAAATCTCTTTTACTGAGTTGTCTTTATCTGGTTTTGGTATTAGGGTAATGCTGGCTTCATAGAATGAGCTTCAAAGTGTTCCTTCCTCTTCAGTTTTTTGGAATAGTCTGAGGAGGATAGATTTTAGTTCTTCCTTGAATGTTTGGTAAAACTCCCCTGTGAAGCCGTCAGGCACTGGGTTTTTGTTTGCTGGAAGTTTTTTGATGACTGCTTCTATTTCCTCCATAGTTACTGCCCTATTGAGACTTTTAGATTCTTCCTGATTATAATTTTGGGCAATTGTGTTTTTCTAAGAATATGTCCATTTCATCTAGGTTGTCTAGTTTGTTGGAATGGAGTTATTCATAGTATTTTTAAACAATCCTTTGCAGTTCTGTGAGGTCTGTTGTTATTTTGCCTCTTTGTTTTCTGATTTTGTTTAATTGGGGCCTTTGTTTTTGCTTCTGGTTGAGCTTTTTTAGAGGTTCATCAATATTGTTTATCCTTTCAAAGAACCAACTCTTGGTTTCATTAATCTTTTGTATTTTCTTTGTCTCTATGTCATTTATTTCTGTCTGATCTTTATTTTCTCCTTCCTTATGCTCACTCTGGGCTTTTCTTGTTGCTCTCTTTCTAATTCTTTATGTTGTAGCGTAAGATGATTTACTATCATTTGTTCTTGTTTTTGTTTGTTTGTTTGTTTTTGAGGTAGGACTGTAGAGCTATAATCTTTCCTCTCAGGACTGATTTCACTGTTCTGTAGATTTTGGATTGTTGTGTTTTCATTGTCATTCATTTCCAGGATGATTGTATTTTCTTCTTTGATCTCTTTGGTAATCCAATCATTGTTTAATAGCATGCTATTCAGCTTCCAAGTGTTTGACTTTTTTTGATTGTTTTTATTGTAGTTTATTTCTAATATTATGCCATTGTGCTCTGAGAAGATACTTGATATGAGTTCAATCTTCTTGAATTTGGAGAGACTTTGCTTGTGACCCAGTATGTGGTCTACCTTTGAAAATGTCCCATGTGCACTTGAGAAGAATGTATATTCTGTGGCTTTGGGATGAAATGTTTTGAAGATGTCAATTAAGTCCATCTGATCTATTGAGTCATTTAGGATTGCTGTTTCTTTGCTGATTTTTTTTGTCTAAAGGATTTATTCAATGATGTCATTGGGGTATTGAAGTCTCCTACTATGATTGTGGGGTTGTCAGTTTCTCCCTTGATATCTTCCAGGCATTCTTTTATGTATTTGGGTGCTCCTACATTGGGTACACATATGTTTACCAGGGTTTTATCCTCTTGTTGTATTGATCCCTTTAGTATTATGAAGTGGCCTTCCTTATCTCTTGTTATGGCCTTCACTTTGGGGTCTATTTTGTCAGATATAAGATATTGCTACCCCAGCTTATTTTCATTTACATTTGCTTTGAAGATATTTTTCCATCTCTTCACTTTCAGTCCATGTGAGTCCCTTGTTCTGAGGTGGGTCTCTTGTAGACAGCATATATTTATATATTTGGGTCTTTTTTTTTTTATCCATTCAGCCACTCATTGTCTTTTGATTGGAGCCTTTAGTCCATTTACCTTTAGTTATTATTGCTAGGTACTTGTTTGTAGCAATTTTTATTTTTTTGCCTGTGTTCCTTTTTCCCTTTTTATTTCTTCTTTTTACAACAGTCCCTATAGCATTTCTTTCATTGCTGGTTTGGTGGTAATAAACTCCCTTAGCTTTTTTTTTTTTTGGTCTGTGAAGCTTCTTATTTCCCCTTCAATTTTTTTAAAAAATATATTTTATTGACTTTTACAGAGAGGAAGGGAGAGGGATAGAGAGTTAGAAACATTGATGAGAGGGAAAAATCAATCAGCTGCCTCCTGCACACCCCCTCCTGGGGATGTGCCCATAACCAAGGTACATGCCCTTGACCAGAATTTCAGGTGTTTGGCTAACAGGAGGCAATAACATGCAAATTAAAATGCTCTGAGCTGTCTGGTAGCAAACGATTACCTATTCAGGTTTGGGGGAAGTGCTGTTTAGCCGCTCCAACAGGTAATTACATTTGTTGCTCAGCCCTTGTTGAGCCCCCGCAAGCTTCACCAATCTTTTGGTGAAACTCTTATAATTATGACATGTTGGAATTGGTTGGAATTGGCATCTCACCCTTTTTGATTTTTTAAATTTAACAGGAGATTTTTAAATTCAATGGAAAGGACAGAGTTCTATCAAGTACCTTTAAATTGCTGTCAGGCATTAAAGGAATCAGCCTGCAGTCAGTTTCTTTTTGGGTCAACAGTTCTTTGAGTCCCAATTTCAATGTCCAACAGTTCCTTATGTGTACATGTCAGCAATGATATTTCAGTTCTGGATGGTAGACAAACAGTGGCAATGCAGGTCTGATCCTTTCTGGTTTGGTCCTGGGAAACCTGCAGTGACACATAGCTGCTTACTACTAGCATGGCAAGGTGTCTTCACCATCTTCTTTTCTGGACTGTTTCTCCTCTGTTCTTTAGGCCACTGCTTATTTTATGGCTGGAGCAGTCCTGTCAGTTCCTCTCAGGATCTGTTGTTGCAGGAATCCACATGGTCTTGGAGTTTTCTGGAAATATATAAACATATTCTCGACCAAAGGTTAATAAGAAATATTTTCTAAATTTGACTTGGGATCCTTTTTTTTTTTCATTGTGCCCAAACCATTTTCCTTAGGCTTATTTTGACACCATGTGACTTGTCATGGGTGTCTTGCTATCAATATTACAAGTGAAAATTAATTTTCAAAGTAAAAAATTTTCTAGATGTAATTTACTTACAGGATATTATTTCTTACAGGATATTATTCTACTCTCCCCCCCCCACCTTTTTGATTTAAATATTAGGAGGATTTTGGAAATTTTGTAATGCAGTCTTGATAACTTTTAATTTTTGTATAGAAATATGACTGTTTTGGAATCATTGCATGTTAAACAATTTTACTATGAGATGAACTATCAATAAAAAATTTAGTTAATACTTCAGGAACAGGTTTTTTGTCCAGTCCAATTAAGTTTTCATGTATATTCACTTATTTCAATTAGCCAATTTAAATTAGTCTGAAATAGGTTAATTAATTTATTTTTTAACTTTACTGTCAGTTATGGACAGTAAATGACATTAATTAAATTTATGCAATTAGTCTTTAAGTAATTTTATATTTGCTATGTTCAAGGAGGCAAAAACACAAATTATTTACTTTAATTTAAGAGGCCAAATATATTGACTTTCAATTACAGTTCTTCAGATGTTTGAAGAAAACCTCTCTTTATTTCCTTCAAAAATAATTTTTAGGCTACAGAGAGTTTCATTTAAAAATCTTTGTCTTTCTTTACACCAAGCAACCTAAAGGTCTGCTGTTTGATGTGGACTGATATTGCCGAATAGCCCTATTACAAGAAATCTCATTACAATAAAGTTGACTACTATTTTACTGTCAGATTTAATATTTAATAATAATCTTCAGTTTACACTGTAAATATTAGTGGAAGAGATTTCAAAAATTTAAAATTTCTCCTTTTTATTAAATTTAGAATTATATTTTTAAAGAGTATCTCCTTTGGCTAATTTGCATATACAGAGGGATCATGGGAGGTCTCAGTAACTTTCTTAGAAGACTTAATAAAATTGCTTACAAAGATATTGGCTAATTCAAAAGGAGGGGTTGGCCTTTGCTGTTTCAAGATGGCGGCCCCCAGGGGAGCAGCAAGCCATGTGGCCAACATGGTGGCTGTCTAAACTGTTCTTTGACAGAAAAGATGGTTTTCTTATTCTCATAATAAACAAGGAAAGAGCAAACCAAAATCCCTAAAAGTAAGACAGTCAAAATTATATTGCAAACAAACAGAAATCTCACTAGCTGTTTCTGGTGGCTTTATTAGAATTTAATTGTTTATAAAACTGGCTGCTTGTGCCGCTGCTGCTCTTCTGACGGGGTTGGGCTGCTCATGCTGCTGCTGCTTCTTAGAAGTGGGCAGGCTGCTCATGCCTCTGCTCCTCCTCAGATGAGGGGGTGGGCCACTCGTATAGCTGCTGCTCCTTGGACGGAGGGAGGTAGGCACGTGAGGCTGCTACTCTTTGGTCTGGTGTTGGCTACTCGTGGGGCTGCTGCTCCTTAGATGGGCACAGGCTACTCACACCCGGGGTGGCTGGAGTCTCGGAGACCGTGGGACCACAGCCGAGGCAGCAGGTCCTGGTGAGGGTGGCTGTAGAGTCTCAGGTGTTATCTGAGGGCACCCTGAGTGGAAGTGTAGCTAAGCTTCCAGTCACAACAGCTCTCCCCTTCAAAAAGGCGAGGCCTCTGTGGAAGAGCCGGCCGCTCCAGGACTGTTTACAATGGTAGCAGAGGCTTCCTAGTTAGGTGAGCACATTTAGCTTGCCCCCAAAGGTCCTGTGGGATCTAACTGTACCACACACACACACACACACACACACACACACACACACACACCCTACACATCCATATACTTCTCTTTTGCTCCCTCACTCACTCGCGCTCTCTCTGTTATAGTTGCCTTCTTCCTGCCTCTGTAGTTGGGTCTGGAGTGTTATTGGCCTTTTCATGGATGGAGTTTCCTCTGTGGGTATCTGATTATGTGGCTTATTTTCTAGCACATTGCCAAACTGGATAAAATTCACCTCGACAAGACATGACAAAAAGGGAATAAAACACGAATGTACTGATGACACCAATAACCCCAATATAAGTGACCACCAGAGAAAAGAGAATTAGGGGAGGGAAAAGAGAGCATAAATGATATCATAGAGAGAAAAAATGGCATGAGAGAAAAGAAAAAGGAAAAAAATATATATGATGAGAGAACAAACATATAAACCAAAACATACAAACACCAAATACCCAGTAAAAAGGGTGGAGGCAGAATCTTATATACAGAAAGTAAGGTTAAGAATTGGATGAATATGGGGAGGACCTCAGTTCAGTATAGAGGAAGTAGAAAGAGGATGAGTGGATAAGAAGAGAAAGAGAAGAAAAATAATAATAATAATTAAAAAATTAATTTAAAAAGAGGATAAAAATAAAAATTAGAATGATGAAAAAATAATGCAAAAAGAAATAAAAAATAAGGAAACAAATGAAAAAAGGAAAATAAGGAAAAAAGAGGTAACAAAATAATAATAAAATAAGATAAAAATAAAAAAGTGAAGTGTCCTTCCTTTGGCTGGTTTAAGATCCTACTCTTCTGTATTGTCTGTGGCTTCTTAGTTTCCTGTTGCTGGGACTGAAGGTCTCTCTTTAGGCCAGTTCCTGTGGGCTCTCAGGGACTATTCAGATTTTTTTTGTATCCTTTGTGCCACCTAGGGTGTAGTCTGGGTGTGGTTGTATTGGTTGCCTGGAGACTGCAGGGAGGGGCTCTTTCTTCAGAAGAAAATGGCTTCTTAGGTGCCGCACATCAGGTATGATTCAGTGACACACTCACAGCCATCTCTCCCCGACCCTCTCCTCTCCCCAGCCTCTTCCCAGACTCCACAAGTCTGTACCTCCATCTGCACCTCAGCCACAGTTCAGTGTCTGTATTTGAAAGGTCTTATGAAATAGGTTTAGTGAATAAAAGCAAAGACCAAAAAGAGGGGAAAGAGTTGTGCCACTGCCAGCCCCTCTTCTCCCTGCATGGCGCGGCCTGGGCAGCCTTCCAGGCTGCCCCCTCTGGGCTCAGTCTTTCATGGCTGTGTACCTAGATCTAGAATCCTCTGCTACCAGCAGTCCTCCTTTCCACAGTCAGACACTCTGCCTGTCCCAAGGGACGCAGTCTTGGTGCTGTGCTGTTTCCCTCTGACCCTCTGGGCTTGGAGGTCTCGCAGTTCTCTCTAGCCCAGATCCCTGATTTTACTGTTCTCCAGGTGTCCTCTGACCTTCCTGGCTGTGGATTCTCTCACCAGCTGTGTCTACTTTGCAAATTCAGGGTTGATTTTATTCGATTTAGTTGCTTGTTCTATCTGCTCCAGGACAAGGCTCGGGACACATCCATCTATTTCGCTGCCATTTGTCTCTCCAGGTGTGATCCACATGGTCTAATTTTAAGAAAATCTGGGAAATAGTCTGTTTTCAGGTAGTTTCTGCCCATCTAGAACTCTATTTCTTTTTTTAAAATATATTTTTATTGATTTCAGAGAGGAAGGAAGAGGGAGAGAGAGATAGAAACATCCATGATGAGAGGGAATCATGGATTGGCTGCCTCCTGCAAGTGCCCCACTGGGGATCAAGCCTACAACCTGGGCATGTGCCCTTGACTGGAATCGAACCTTTGACCTTTTAGTTTGCAGGCTGATGCTATATCCACTGAGCCAAACCAGGTAGGGTTAGAACTCTATTTCTAAAAGTTTAAAGTAGAGACTAGATATTATAGTAAGATTTTTGGAATATACCAAAATTCCTAAAGATGCAATAAAATTGAATATATAATCTGATTAAACATGAAAGAGGGGGATATACAAGCTTACCCTGATAAAGAACATCTAAACATGGCCAACAGACATATGAAAAGATACTTAACATTACTAATCATTAAAGAAATGCAATATAAAACCACCATGAGATATCACCTCACACCTGTCAGATGGCTATCATAATAAAGTAACAAACAACAAGTGCTGGCGAGGATATGGAGAAAAAGGAGCTCTTGTACACTCATTATTGGTGAGGATGCAGATTGGTGCAACCACTGTGAAAAACAGTATGGAGATTGCTAAAAAAATGAAAGATAGAAGTGCTTTATGATCAGCAATTCCAATTCTGGGTATTTATCCCATGAAATCCAAAACACTAATTCAAAAAGATATATGCACCCCTCTGTTCATTGCAGCATTATTTACTAAAAGCCAAGATATAAAAATGTGCGAAGTGTCCATCAACAGATGAGTGGATAAAAAAGCAGTGGTACTTACATACAATGGAATATTAGTCATAAAAAAAAGAATGAAATCTGTTAAGCCGATGTGGCCCAGTGGTTGAGCATTAACCTATAGCCCAGGTGGTCAAGGTTGGGATTCCTGATCAGAGCACATGCCTGTGTTGCAGACTTGATCCCCAGTAGGGGGTGTGCAGAAGGTAGCCAATCAATGATTCTCTGTCATTATTGATATTTCTATCTCTCTCTCCCTCCCTCTTCCTTCCTCTCTGAAATCAACTTAAAAAAATTTAAAAAAGAATAAAATCTTACTATTTGTAACAACATTGATGGAACTAGAGGGTTTATGCTAAATGAAATGTCAGACAGAGAAAAACAGGTACCATATGATTTCACTTATATGTGGATTCTAAAAATCTAAGTAAATGAACAAACAAAACAGAAACAAACACTTAAATACAGAGAACATTTTTAAGGTTGCCAGATGGAAAAGGGCATGGGGGGTGGGATGAAAAAAGTGAAGGAATTATGAAATATAAAATTGGTGGTTACAAAATAGTCATGGGGATGTAAAGTACAGTATGAGGATTGTAGTCAATAATATTGTAATAATTTTGTATGGTGCCAGTTGGGTATTAGACATATTGGAGGGGATCACTTCATAAGTTGCATAAATGTCCTACCACTATGCCATACACCTGTAACTAATACAATATTGAATGTTAACTGTAATATAAAAAATTAAAAATAAAATTACAAGAGTAAAAGGACTACTGAAAATGTCAAACTTAGGTTAAATGATGAAACATTAGAGATTGGAATTTAAATGGGTCCCTTACTATTATCTATATATATAAAAGGCTAATATGCTAAGTGTCCTTTCCTCCTTCTAGGTAATGATGTCACATAGCAATGCCCAGCTTCCTCTCCCTAGCAACGACTAGCCTCCTTGAAGTTTCTTCAGCCCAGGAACACTTTAGCCAGGTGGAAACACTTTACACTGTAACCAAATGTCTGTGAAGCATTTTCCTGTGCCTCATATCATTTGATCCTCACAGAAGTCCTGCAGTAGGTAGATAAGAGACTTGGTGGAATCCTATTTTCTTTTCATTAGTCGGAAAATGAAGATTTAGAAAGCTTAGAAACTTGAAACGACTGAAAAGAAGCAAGAAATGGTGGACCTTGAAAATCAATTCAGGTTTTCTCACTGTGCAGAATATAGTCAAACACTGCTACAGTTAAATATTTCACCTTTTGTTCTCCTTGCGTGATCTACAATAATAATCTGCTTCGAGTTGATATTTACTGCTGTGTTGCTGACAATTACCTGAAAGAGAAGTTGGGGTGCTTCACTGGGCTGGAAAAAGTTTAGCTAAATCATAAAACAGGTCTAATTAAGCAAGTTTGTTTTATATCTATAAAAGGCTAAGTTGACTGGCACATGTGTGATACATATAAAGCTCTTGCCAGCGCCAATTGCATGCATGTGTTTCCATCTGTCATTGTCGATTGTGAATTTGGTTGACACTTCTATTATAGAGAAAGGGCAAATAGTGATATTAAAATATTTCTTCTAATTAATTTCCTTTCAATGTGCATGAATTTGTGCACCAGGCTACTAGTAGCTAATAAAACTAAAAAGAAAGGATGAGGGCAAAGTGGTAATTATTTTTAGAGGATTCAATAATCTGTTTGGACTAAATCAGCAATATCAATCAAATCAACAACAACAAAAAAGCTCAGAGTAGTCCTGGTTACAAATTAAGTAATATAATATATAATAACTTCATTAACTAAGTATAAATAGTTATAAACTATGGGGACCAGATCAAGTTTGCTCTAGCAATGACCAATAAATTTAACAAAAGCTTATGACCAAATTTAAAAAGTACAAAACATCACACTAAAAATATAAAATTTGAACATAAAAACATACTGTAACTCTTTCCCAAAATAATCTATACACTTAAGAAAATTCCATTCAAAATTCCCAAGTAATATAGAATTACTGGTTAATATCAAAGTTCATGTGAATGAACCAATGTGCTAAAAACTGTATAGAGGGATTTAACGTAAGGATTAGTAAAATCAGTGGGGAAAGTATACAATATTTAATAAATTATGTTGAGGCAATTGATTATTCAAAAATTTTAAAAGTTTGAAGCTTAGCCTGGCTGGCATGGCTCAGTGGTTGAGCATCGACCAATGAACCAGGAGGTCAGGTTTTGATTCCCAGCCAGGGGAACATGCCCAGGTTGCAGGTTCCATCCCCAGTGTGAGGTCCCTGGCTCTGATCAGGATGCCTGAGGGAGACTACCAATCGATGTGACTCTCATATCAATGTTTCTCTTCTTGTCTCTCCCCCCTTCTCCCTTCCTCCCACTCTCTCTAAAAATCAATGGGAAAAAAATATCCTCTGGTGAGGATTACAAACAAACAAACAAACAAAGCTTCTGGACAGCAACAGAAACCACCAACAAAGCAAAAGGGCAATGATCTTAACATTTATCATTAATTATTAATCACTACTAACTCTGTGGATAGCTGCTGCACAAACATTTAGCTTTCAGAGCATTAGATAATGCGTACTTTTGGATGTGGCAATTTTTTAGAAATTTATGTTTAAATGTCATTATGACTTAAGTATACTATTAATAGCTTTGTTTCACCTACATAAACAATTTGTTAATAACCCAAATTCTCATATCAAGAATTAAAAAAATAATAAATCATGGTATATTTGTAAATGGCAATTAATAATTATTTATCATGGTAAAGAAGATTACCATAAAATAAACTATTTTCTATTTTTGAGGTAAAATGTATATCATGAATATAAATTATAAATGCTTATAAACTAATAACTTATCAATGCTTTCTTTTAGTTTACTTTTTTTTCAGCAAATATGCTCAGCTTTGGAATATAAAAAATAATTTTTTAAAAACCTCTCTCTTTATGTAAAAGGTAAAAGAAACTAATACATACTTTATTCATTTCTCATAGAAAACCTTTTTCTTATCTAGTTTGGAATGTACTGAATCCATTAATAACCGGTCTGTCATTGGGACTTTTCCATGAATCGAGATTAAAATAACAGAAGAGAATTCATACACATAGCCATGACTCATCTTGTGTTTATTGAACTATGATTCCTCACCTCTCCAGAAATTTCTATCCTCACTTTGCTCTTTCCACAAAATCTCAGGTGGGAATCAGATATTGTAGGCATTACCTAAAGCCCCCTGGCATGTTCACATGTGTATGGAGTCCACAGGTTCCTTGTGGAAAGGTCCTGTGCTTCTGCCTCAGGTGTCCTTCAGTAGCAAAGCCATTGGCATCACTGAAATTTAAATTCTTATAATCAAATTGCATATTTAGCACCTTCTTAAGATAAAAGATTTGAAAATACATTCCTCCTTTGATGGTATCCTAAAAAGATCAGCCTCAATCAAGAGGCAAGTATGAAATGCAAGTTAAAATGACAATGAGATTTCACCTCACACCTTTCAGAATGGCTACCATCAACAGATAAACAAATGACAAGTGCTGGTGAGGATGTGGAGAAAAGGGAACCCTAGTACACTGCTGTGGAAATGCAGACTGGTACAGTCACCATGGAAAATAATATGGAACTGCCATTTGACCCAGTGATCCCACATCTAGGAATACATCCTAAGAATCACAAAACATCAATAAGAAAAGTATATGCACCCCTATGTTTATAGCAGCACTATTTACAATAGCTAAGATCTGAAAGTGCCCATCAGTAGATGCATGCATAAAAATAGCTGTGGTGCATTTACACAATGTAATATGATGCAGGTGTAAACAAAGAAGGATTTCTTACACTTTGAGACAGCATGGATGGACCTAGAGAATATTATGCTAGGGGAAATAAGCCAGTCAGAGAAAGACAAATATCACATCAATTCACCAATGTGTGGAATTTAAGGAACTAAATAAATTTATGAACAAGATAGGACCACATACATGGAAGCATGGAACAGACTGACAGGTCTCAGAGGGAGGGCAAGAAGGAGGGTAGGGAGATATTAACTAAAGGACTTATAAGCTTATATGCATAGCCCATGGACACGGACAATAGTGTGGTGAGGGCTTGGGGTGGGGTGGGAGATGGGTAGATGGGGGCAGAGGAGGAAAATGGGGGACATCTGCAATACTCTAAATAATAAAATAAAATTTAAAAAGAGGCAAGAATTGTATAAGTTGATCAACACAGACAGAAGGGGCAGAAACTATGCTTTTATTAATAAAAATGTAAATTAACTTCAACAGAGCCAGCTGGATCAGTCCTGAGTGCTATGTCCGGTGTGATGAACTGTGCTTCTGTGGAGGCTGAGAGGTATAGGAGATGGGAAGTCTACAAGGCTTTTGCCACTGTCTCTGTTATTTCTCTCTTCCCTGGATCTCTTTCCCCAGTCTTCAGAGCTCTCTTTCTACCCAGTTCCTTTTCTTTGAAGGGCAAAGTTGGTGAAATCATGTACTTTGAAGTATCACAGATAATGTGGCCCTACTTTTTGAACTATGTACATTTTTTATCAATATTATAGGAAAAGTTCTATGTTACCTTCAGGAATGGTTTACTACTATTGGGATTTTTGGCACTACTGGGTTGGTCTCAAAGTATTTTGCCAGGCAATTCAGAAAATCCACAGATAATTGCCTGCTACATAATAAAAGGACCCCTCAGCTAAGGCTATGAACTGATGGCTGATCTTAACCCATTTTGTCATTACCTGGTCTTCTGTAAGATGGGCTTCATGAGGCAGAGTGTCATCTGGGAGCAAGAACACTAGTTAGTGGGGATATTCCAAGGTTATACATGATCCTTCCCTGGATTCAGCTCCTGGCCATTAAAAAATATAGAGGTAATAAATACTAGCTCACAAACCTAGAATGAGGATAAAATGAGATCATGTACATGAAAACTTGTAGAAAAAGCTTAAAGCATCACGGAGGAAAATACACAAGTGTGGGTGCTGTGTTTCTGCTGTACTAGGAGGCAGAGCAACTTTCCATATTCAGGATCTGAAACCATGGGAAGTATGCACTGCTCAGTTCTCTGATAGATGGGGAAAATGAGGCACAAAGAGGCCAAGTCAGATCACTGTCGAATGTCTTGTAATTGTAATAGGTCAGGTCATGATTTCCATGCACTTGGATTTGTTCAATATGGCATTTGAAATAGTGCTTATGTCAGGCCAAAAGTCAATTAATATTTTTTATTGAATGAATGAATGAATACAAGAAAGTTGGTACACAGCTGCTAACTCTGCTCCATACTCACTCTAAAACAAAAAGAGCTCAGAGAAAGATTGAAATGGAGCAAGGAGGACTTGCTGAACACCTGAGGAAATTCTGGGTACAGAGTTTATAGCTTCAGTTTAAGAGGGCAGTAATTAAAAAAGTTTTTAATTTTGTTATTTTAATTTGATACTCTCTAAGCACATTCCTGATTGTCTGACATTAGATAATATACACTGAGTGGCCAGATTATTATGATCTCTGAACGTATAATAATCTGGCCACTCAGTGTATATCCTATATAATAAAAGACTAATATGCAAATTGTCCCCTCGACCAGGAGTTCGACCAGCAGGCAGGCCGGCAAACCGCGGATGTCCCCTCCCCCTGGCCAGGCTGGCTGGACCCCACCCATGCACGAATTCATGCACCGGCCTCTAATCCATATATACTGAGTGGCCAGATTATTATGCATTCAGAGATCATAATAATCTGGCCACTCAGTGTAAATTTTCCATTTACTTTTTTTGAGATTATCTTTATTGTTGAAAATATAACAGATGTCCCCATTTCCCCCAAATTGACCCCTCCACCCTGCTTCCACCCTTCCACAGGCCTTCACTGCACTATTTTCTGTATCCATAGGTTATGCATATATGTATATAAGTGCTGCAGTTAATCTCTTCCTGCCCCACCCCTTTCCCTCTGAAATACATCAGTCTGTTGCATGCTTCAATGATTCTGGGTCTATTTTGTTCCTTAGATTCCACATATAAGTGAGATCAGGTAATATTTGTCTTTCTCTGACTGGCTTATTTCCCTTAGCATAATATTCTACAGGTCCATCCATGCTGTCTCAAAGAGTAAGAGATCCTTCTTTGTGTACAGCTGCATGGTATTCCATTTTGTAAATATACCACCATTTTAATCCACTCATCTACTGATAGGCACTTGGACTGTTTCCAGATCTTAGCTATTGTAAATAGTGCTGCTATGAATATTGGAGTGCATATATTCTTTCTGACTTCTTAGGATATAGTCCTAGAAGTGGGATTATTGGGTCAAATAACAGTTACATTTTTAATTTTTTGAGGAAACTCCACACTATTTTCCATAGTGGTTGTACCAGTCTGCATTCATAACCAGAGTGTGCAAGAGTTCCTTTTTCTCCACATCCACACCAGCACTTGTTTGTTAATTTATTGATGATAGCCGTTCTGGCACGTGTGAGGTGGTACCTCATTGTTGTTTTAATTTGCAACCCTGATGATTAGTGACCTTGAGCATTTTTTCATATGTCTCTTAGCCATTTGAATGTTCTCTTTGGAGAAGTGTCTATTCAGGTCTTTTGCCCATTTCTTAATTGGATTATTTGTCTTCCCAGTGTTGAGTTGTATGAGTACTTTACATATTTTGGAAATTAACTCCTTATCTGATGTATCATTGGAAAATATGTTCTCCCATGCAGTGGGTTCTTGTTATTTTGCTGATGGTTTCTTTTGCTGTGCCAAAGCTTTTTATTTTCAGGTAGTTTCATTGGTTTCTTTTCTTCTTAGTTTCCTTTGCCCTAGGAGATGTATTGGTAAACATATTGTTATGAGAGATGTCTGATATTTTGCTGCCTATGATTTCTTCTTCTTTTTTTTAAAAAAAAACTTCCAAAAGACTTTATTTATTTATTTATTTATTTTGAAGAGTAGTATAATCAATTTTATTTTTTCAGATTTTTATTAAGGTATTATATGTGTACATATCTTACCATTGCCCCCCCCCCCATCCCCACTCCCACACATGCCCTCACCCCCCAATGTTTTGCATCCGTTGGTTACTCTTATATGCATGCATACAAGTCCTTCAGTTGATCTCTTATTTCCCCGACCTCTCCCTAACCTTACCGCTGTAATTAGACAGTCTGTTTGATGCTTTACTGCCTCTGTAACTATCTTTTTGTTCATCAGTTTATAATGTTTTTCATTATCCCCAAATGAGTGAGATCATGTGGTATTTTTCTTTCATTGACTGGCTTATTTCACTTAGCATAATGTTCTCTAATTCCATCCAGGTGCCTACAAATGGTAGTAATTCCTTCTTTTTTATGGCAGCATAGTATTCCATTGTGTAGATGTACCATAGTTTTCTGATCCAGTCATCTGCTGACGGGCACCTAGGCTGTTTCCAAATCTTAGCTATTGTAAATTGTGCTGCTATGAACATAGGGGTGCATATATCCTTTCTGATTGGTGTTTCTAGTTTCTTAGGATATATTCCTAGGAGTGGGATTACAGGGTCAAATGGGAGTTCCATTTTCAGTTTTTTGAGGAAACTCCATACTGTTCTCCACAGTGGCTGCACCAGTCTGCATTCCCACCAGCAGTGCACGAGGGTTCCTTTTTCTCCGCATCCTCGCCAACACTTGTCGTTTGTTGATTTGTTGATGATAGCCATTCTGACAGGTGTGAGATGGTATCGCATTGTTGTTTTGATTTGCATCTCTCGGATAATTAGTGACTTTGAGCATGTTTTCATGTGTCTCTTGGCCTTCCTTCTGTCTTCTTTCGAAAAGATTCTGTTTAGGTCTGTTGCCCATTTTTTTATTGGATCCTTTATCTTCCTTTTATTAAGTTGTATAAGCTGCCTGTAGATGTTGGAAATTAAACCTTTATCAGTGATACCATTTGCAAATATGTTCTCCCATACAGTGGCGTTTCTTGTTGTTTTGTTGATGGTTTCTTTTGCTGTGCAAAAGCTTTTTATTTTGATGTAGTCCCATTTGTTTATTTTCTCTTTGGCTTCCATTGCCCTAGGGGCAGTATCAGTGAAAAAGTTCTTTTGGCATATGTCTGAGATTTTGCTGCCTGTGGATTCCTCCAGTATTTTTATGGTTTCCTGTCTTATATTTAAGTCCTGTATCCATTTTGAGTTTATTTTTGTGTATGGTGTAAGTTGGTGATCTAGTTTCATTTTTTTGCATGTATCTGTCCAATTTTCACAACACCATTTATTGAAGAGACTGTCTTGACTCCATTGTATGCTCATGTCTCCTTTGTCAAATATTAATTGTGCATATTGGTTTGGGTCGATATCTGGATTCTCTATTCTATTCCATTGATCTATATGTCTGTTCTTGTGCCAGTACTAGGCTGTTTTGAGGACAGTGGCTTTGTAATACAGCTTGAAATCTGGTATTGAGATCCCTCCTACTTTATTTTTCTTTCTCAGGATTCCTGTGGCTATTCGGGGTCTTTTTTTATTCCAGATGAATTTTTGGAGAGTTCTTTCTAGATCTGTGAAATATGCCATTGGTATTTTAATGGGGAGTGCATTGAATCTATAGATTGTTTTGGGTAGTATGGACATTTTGATGATGTTGATTCTACCAATCCATGAACATCGTATGTTCTTCCATCTGTTTACACCTTCCTCTACCTCTTTTTTCAGTGTCCTATAGTTTTCCGCATATAGGTCTTTTACCTCCTTGGTTAGGTTTATTCCTAAGTATCTTAATTTTCTTGGTGCGACGGAAAATGGGATTGCTTTTTTAGTCTCTCTTTCTGTAAGTTCACTATTGGTGTATAGAAATGACATAGATTTCTTGGCATTAATTTTGTATCCTGCTACATTGCCGAATTCATTTATTAAGTCTGTTCGTTTTTTGATGGAGTCTTTCGGGTTTTTTATGTACAATACCATGTCATCTGCAAATAAGGACAGCTTTACTTCTTCTTTTCCAATTTGGATGCCTTTTATTTCTTCTTCTTGTCTAATTGCAATGGCTAATACTTCCAGTACTATGTCAAACAGGAGTGGTGAGAGTGGGCATCTTTGTCTTGTTCCTGTTCTTAGGGGAAATGGTTTTAGTTTTTGCCCATTGAGTATGATGTTAGCTGTGGGTTTATCATATATAGCTTTTATTATGTTGAGGTATGATCCTTCTATTCCCACCTTGTTGAGAGTTTTTATCAAGAAAGGTTGTTGGATTTTGTGAAATGCTTTTTCTGCATCAATTGATATGACTGTGTGATTTTTATCTCTCAATTTGTTTATGTGATGGATCACATTTATTGATTTTCTGATATTGTACCATCCTTACATTCCTGGGATAAACCCTACTTGGTCATGGTGTATGATCTTTCTGATGTACTGCTGGATCCTATTTGCTAGAATTTTATTGAGGATTTTGGCATCTACATTCATGAGGGATATTGGCCTGTAATTCTCCTTCATTGTGTTGTCTTTATCTGGTTTTGGTATTCGGGTGATGCTGGCTTCATAGAATGAGCTTGGAAGTGTTCCTTCCTCTTGAATTTTTTGGAATAGTCTGAGGAGGATAGGTTTTAGTTCTTCCTTGAATGTTTGTTAAAACTCTCCTGTGAAGCCATCTGGCCCCGGGCTTGTGTTTGCTGGAAGCTCTTTGATGACTGCTTCAATTTCTTCCATAGTTACTGGCATATTGAGCTGTTTAGATTCTTCCTGATTGAGTTTTGGAAGGTTATATTTTTCTAGGAATATGTCCATTTCCTCCAGGTTGTCCAGTTTGTTGGAATAGAGTTGTTCATAGTATTTTTGAACAATCCTTTGTATTTCGGCGGGATCTGTTGTTATTTCACCTCTTTCATTTCTGATTTTGTTTATTTGGGTCCTCTCTCTTTGCTTCTTGGTGACCCTGGCTAGAGGTTCATCAATCTTGTTTTCCTTTCAAAGAACCAGCTCTTGGTTTTGTTGATCTTTTGTATTGTTTCTTTGGTCTCTATGTCGTTTATCTCCGCTCTGATCTTTATTATTTCCTTCCTTCTGCTTACACTGGGCTTTTCTTGTTGCTCTTTTTCTAACTCTTTGAGTTGTTGGGTTAGGTAATTTATTACCCCTGTTTCTTGTTTTTTGCAGTAGGCTTGTAGAGCTATGAACTTCCCTCTCAAGACTGCTTTCGCTGTGTCCCATAGATTTTGGATTGTAGTGTTTTCATTGTCATTTGTTGGCATGATGTTTTTTATTTCCTCTTTGATCTCTCTGTAACCCAGTCATGGTTTAATAGCATGCTGTTTAGCCTCCATGTGTTTGATTTCTTTGGGTTGTTTTTATTATAGTTTATTTCCAGTTTTATGCCACTGTGGTCTGAGAAGTTGCTTGATATGATTTCTATCTTCTTGAATTTGCAGAGACTTTGCCTATGTCCCAACATATGGTCTATCTTTGAAAACGACCCATGTGCACTTGAGAAGAATGTATATTCTGTGGCTTTGGGGTGAAATGTTCTGAAGATGTCAATTAATTCCATCTGGTCTAGTGAGTCATTTAGGATTGATGTTTCTTTGCTGATTTTTTGTTTAGAGGATTTGTCCAATGGTGATAGTGGGGTATTAAAGTCTCCTACTATGATTGTATTGCTGTCAATCTCTCCCTTGATATCCTCCAGGAGTTTTTTTATGTATTTGGGTGCTCCTGTATTGGGTGTGTATATGTTTACCAGAGTTATTTCTTCTTGTTGGATTGCTCCCTTTAGTATTATGAAGTGGCCTTCCTTATCTCTTGTTATGTCCTTCAGTTTGAGATCTAATTTGTCAGATATAAGTATTGCTACCCCAGCTTTTTTTTTCAGTTCCATTTGCCTGGAAAACCTTTTTCCATCCCTTCACCCTCAGTCTGTGTGCGTCTTTTTTTCTGAGGTGGGTTTCTTGTAGACAGCAGATATATGGGTCATGTTTTCTTTTTTTTTTTTTTTTTTTTTTTTCAAATTTTTATTAAGGTATTATATGTGTACATATCTTATCATTGCCCCCGACCCCCAGCCCACTCCCATATATGCCCTCACCCCCCAATGTTTTGCATCCGTTGGTTACTCTTATATACATGCATATAAGTCCTTCAGTTGATCTCTTATTTCCCCCACCTCTCCCTAACCTTACCACTGTAATTTGACAGTCTGTTTGATGCTTTACTGCCTCTGTAACTATCTTTTTGTTCATCAGTTTATAATGTTTTTCATTATCCCCAAATGAGTGGGATCATGTGGTATTTTTCTTTCATTGACTGGCTTAGTTCACTTAGCATAATGTTCTCTAATTCCATCCAAGTGCCTACAAATGGTAGTAATTCCTTCTTTTTTACGGCAGCATAGTATTCCATTGTGTAGATGTACCATAGTTTTCTGATCCAGTCATCTGCTGATGGGCATTTAGGCTGTTTCCAAATCTTAGCTATTGTAAATTGTGCTGCTATGAACATAGGGGTGCATATATCCTTTCTGATTGGTGTTTCTGGTTTCTTAGGATATATTCCTAGGAGTGGGATTACTGGGTCAAATGGGAGTTCCATTTTCAGTTTTTTGAGGAAACTCCATACTGTTCTCCACAGTGGCTGCACCAGTCTGCATTCCCACCAGCAGTGCACGAGGGTTCCTTTTTCTCCGCATCCTCGCCAACACTTGTCGTTTGTTGATTTGTTGATGATAGCCATTCTGACAGGTGTGAGATGGTATCGCATTGTTGTTTTGATTTGCATCTCTCGGATAATTAGTGACTTTGAGCATGTTTTCATGTGTCTCTTGGCCTTCCTTCTGTCTTCTTTCGAAAAGCTTCTATTTAGGTCCGTTGCCCATTTTTTTATTGGATCCTTTATCTTCCTTTTATTAAGTTGTATAAGCTGCCTGTAGATGTTGGAAATTAAACCTTTATCAGTGATACCATTTGCAAATATGTTCTCCCATACAGTGGGGTTTCTTGTTGTTTTGTTGATGGTTTCTTTTGCTGTGCAAAAGCTTTTTATTTTGATGTAGTCCCATTTGTTTATTTTCTGTTTGGCTTCCATTACCCTAGGGGCAGTATCACTGAAAAAGTTCTTTTGGCATATGTCTGAGATTTTGCTGCCTGTGGATTCCTCTAGTATTTTTATGGTTTCCCGTCTTATATTTAAGTCCTGTACCCATTTTGAGTTTATTTTTGTGTATGGTGTAAGTTGGTGATCTAGTTTCATTTTTTTGCATGTATCTGTCCAATTTTCCCAACACCATTTATTAAAGAGACTGTCTTGACTCCATTGTATGCTCATGCCTCCTTTGTCAAATATTAAATGCGCATATTGGTTTGGGTCGATATCTGGATTCTCTATTCTGTTCCATTGATCTATATGTCTGTTCTTGTGCCAGTACCAGGCTGTTTTGATGACAGTGGCTTTGTAATACAGCTTGAAATCTGGTATTGAGATCCCTCCTACTTTATTCTTCTTTCTCAGGATTGCTGTGGCTATTCGGGGTCTTTTTTTATTCCAGATGAATTTTTGGAGAGTTCTTTCTAGGTCTGTGAAATACGCCGTTGGTATTTTAATGGGGAGTGCATTGAATCTATAGATTGCTTTGGGTAGTATGGACATTTTAATGATGTTGATTCTACCAATCCATGAACATGGTATGTTCTTCCATCTGTTTACATCTTCCTCTATCTCTTTTTTCAGTGTCCTGTAGTTTTCCGCATATAGGTCTTTTACCTCCTTGGTTAGGTTTATTCCTAAGTATCTTAATTTTTTTGGTGCGATGGAAAATGGGATTGCTTTTTTAGTCTCTCTTTCTGTAAGTTCATTGTTGGTGTATAGAAATGCCATAGATTTCTTGGTGTTAATTTTGTATCCTGCTACATTGCCGAATTCATTTATTAAGTCTGTTAGTTTTTTGATGGAGTCTTTCGGGTTTTTTATGTACAATATCATGTCATCTGCAAATAAGGACAGCTTTACTTCTTCTTTTCCAATTTGGATGCCTTTTATTTCTTCTTCTTGTCTAATTGCAGTGGCTAATACTTCCAGTACTATGTCAAACAGGAGTGGTGAGAGTGGGCATCCCTGTCTTGTTCCTGTTCTTAGGGGAAATGGTTTTAGTTTTTGCCCATTGAGTATGATGTTAGCTGTGGGTTTATCATATATAGCTTTTATGATGTTGAGGTATGATCCTTCTATTCCCACCTTGTTGAGAGTTTTTATCAAGAAAGGGTGTTGGATTTTGTCAAATGCTTTTTCTGCATCAATTGATATGACTATGTGATTTTTATCTCTCAATTTGTTTATGTGATGTATCACATTTATTGATTTGCGGATATTGAACCATCCTTGCATTCCTGGGATAAATCCTACTTGGTCATGGTGTATGATCTTTCTGATGTACTGCTGGATCCTATTTGCTAGAATTTTATTGAGGATTTTGGCATCTACATTCATGAGGGATATTGGCCTGTAATTCTCCTTCATTGTGTTGTCTTTATCTGGTTTTTGTATTAGGGTGATGCTGGCTTCATAGAAGGAGCTGGGAAGTGTTCCTTCCTCTTGAATTTTTTGGAATAGTCTGAGGAGGATAGGTTTTAGTTCTTCCTTGAATGTTTGGTAGAACTCTCCTGTGAAGCCATCTGGCCCCGGGCTTTTGTTTGCCGGAAGCTCTTTGATGACTGCTTCAATTTCTTCCATAGTTACTGGCATGTTGAGCTGTTTAGATTCTTCCTGATTGAGTTTTGGAAGGTTATATTTTTCTAGGAATATGTCCATTTCCTCCAGGTTGTCCAGTTTGTTGGAATAGAGTTGTTCGTAGTATTTTTTAACAATCCTTTGTATTTCGGCGGGATCTGTTGTTATTTCACCTCTTTCATTTCTGATCTTGTTTATTTGGGTCCTCTCCCTTTGCTTCTTGGTGAGCCTGGCTAGAGGTTCATCAATCTTGTTTATCCTTTCAAAGAACCAGCTCTTGGTTTTGTTGATCTTTTGTATTGTTTCTTTGGTCTCTATGTCGTTTATCTGTGCTCTGATCTTTATTATTTCCTTCCTTCTGCTTACACTGGGCTTTTCTTGTTGCTCTTTTTCTAACTCTTTGAGTTGTTGGGTTAGGTAATTTATTACCCCTGTTTCTTGTTTTTTGCAGTAGGCTTGTAGAGCTATGAACTTCCCTCTCAAGACTGCTTTTGCTGTGTCCCATAGATTTTGGATTGTAGTGTTTTCATTGTCATTTGTTGTCATGATGTTTTTTATTTCTTCTTTGATCTCTCTGGTAACCCAGTCATGGTTTAATAGCATGCTGTTTAGTCTCCATGTGTTTGATTTCTTTGGGTTGTTTTTATTGTAGTTGATTTCCAGTTTTATGCCACTGTGGTCTGAGAAGATGCTTGATATGATTTCTATCTTCTTGAATTTGAAGAGACTTTGCCTATGTCCCAACATATGGTCTATCTTTGAAAATGACCCATGTGCGCTTGAGAAGAATGTATATTCTGTGGCTTTGGGGTGAAATGTTCTGAAGATGTCAATTAATTCCATCTGGTCTAGTGAGTCATTTAGGATTGATGTTTCTTTGCTGATGTTTTGTTTAGAGGATTTGTCCAATGGTGATAGTGGGGTATTAAAGTCTCCTACTATGATTGTATTGCTGTCAATGTCTCCCTTAATATCCTCCAGGAGTTTTTTTATGTATTTGGGTGCTCCTGTATTGGGTGCATATATGTTTACCAGAGTTATTTCTTCTTGTTGGATTGCTCCCTTTAGTATTATGAAATGGCCTTCCTTATCTCTTGTTATGTCCTTCAGTTTGAGATCTAATTTGTCAGAAATAAGTATTGCTACCCCAGCTTTTTTTTCAGTTCCATTTGCCTGGAAAACCTTTTTCCATCCCTTCACCCTCAGTCTGTGTGCGTCTTTTTTTCTGAGGTGGGTTTCTTGTAGACAGCAGATATATGGGTCGTGTTTTCTTATCCAATCTGTTACCCTATGTCTTTTGATTGGGGCATTTAATCCATTTACATTTAAAGTTATTATTGATAGGTACTTATTTGTCGCCATTCCTATTCTTTACACCTGTGTTCCTTCTTCGCTCCCTATTTCTTTTTTTTTTACAGCAGACCCTTTAGCATTTCTTGCATTGCTGGTTTGGTGGTAATAAATTCCCTTAGTCCTTTTTTGTCTGTGAAGCTCCTGATTTCACCTTCAATTTTGATTGATAGCCTTGCTGGGTACAGTATTCTTGGATTCAGACCCTTCCTTTGCATGACTTTGTATATTTCATTCCATTCCCTTCTGGCCTGATGAGTTTCTGTTGAGAAATCAGTTGCTAGTCTGATGGGGGTTCCTTTGTATGTAACTTTCTGTCTCTCTCTTGCCGCTTTTAAGATTCTTACTTTGTCGTTGGTGTTTGCCAGTTTAATTATAATGTGCCTTGGCATCGGTCTTTTAGGGTTCATTTTGTTTGGGACTCTGTGAGCTTCTTGGATTTGTGTGGGTTTTTTCTTCTCTATATCAGGGAAATTTTCTGTCATTATTTCTTCAACGAGGTTTTCAATTCCTTGCTCAGCTTCCTTTCCTTCTGGAACCCCTATTATGCAGATGTTGTTTTGTTTCGTGTTGTCCCAAAGTTCCCTTAGGCTCTCCTCCTGCCTTTTAATTTTTTTTTCTAGAAGTTGCTCTACTTGGGTATTTTTTCCCATCTTGTCTTCTAGCTCACTGTTGCGGTCCTCTGCTTCTTCTAGTCTACTCTTGATGCTTTCTATTGAGTTCTTTACAGCAGTGATGTCATTTTTCATTTCTTCTTGGTTCTTCTTCATTTCCTCTTGGTTCTTACTCATATTGTCAAATTTGTCTTCCATTCTTTTCAGCCACCTTATGACCATTTCTCTGAATTCTTTTTCTGGAAGGTTGCTTGCCTCCATTTCGTTTACTTCCTTTTCTGGTGATGCCTGCTTTTCTTTCATATGCGGGCTGTGTCTTTGTCTCCCCATGGTCTCTCTTCTCTGGGTGTCTGGTTATGTAGTTCTCTCTTTCCTGCATTGATTTAAAGGCACAAAATACAGCACTACCAGGTACAACACACAAGGCACTGAACAGAAATGTATTCACGATATTAATAACCTCCAATAAAGGTGACCACCAGAGAAAGGCAAATTAGGGGATAGGAGAGAAAGAAGAAGAGGAAAAAGAAAGAAAGAAGAAGAAAAAAAAAGGAGTGTCAAAATGAAATTGGGAAAAGGGAAAAAAAGAAGAAAAAAAAAGTAAGAGAGACAAGAAAGAGACTAAGAGAGAAAGGGGAAACAGACTATATATATTGGGGATAAAACTCCAATAGAACAATCACTTATCCCAGCAAATGCCAGCAACAAGTACCTGGGGATTAATACAAACTACAACACCAACTAATATTGAGTGGGGCAAGGGAAAACAGAAGCACTAAACAAACAAAAAAATAAACAAAAGAAGAATAAGCAAAACAATCTCACAAAAAAGCATAAAAATTCGATATAATCTACATTCAAGTGAACAACAACAACAGGACAGAGAGAAAAACAATTTTTTGGATAGTTAAGACAGTGACAAGAGAGGTGTGTATGGACTTGGAGCAGGGGATTGGAGATTAGATATATAAGTAGGATGAAATTTTAACAGGGGGTAAACAGAAAGAATAGGGAAAATCTAAAGCAGGAAAGGGGTAAGATAAACAGGACACCGAAAAGCGAAAAGTGAGGAAGAGAGTGATGGCATAAAGGTAGAGTTGAGATAGAGTAAAATGATGCTAAAGGAAAGATAAAAATAGAATATAGAACATTAATCCCAAAACAAAATGAAGAGAAAATAAAATGACACTTAAAAAAAAAAGATAAAATAGCAGTAGTAATAATACGGATTGAAAATAAAAATGTAATAATTAAAAAGGTAAAATCAAGTGAGGAAAAAAGAAAAAAAGTTAGTTTCTTGAGTAAAAGATGCAAAAAATGAAAATAAAAAAAATAAAAAATAAAAATAAAATGTGGAGTAGTGAAGGTCATTCACTTCCTCTGTTGTTCTGTTTGGCACGCCTGTTTCTCAGTCCGGACAGTATTGCAGTTCCCTGCATTCCACTGCTCTTCAGTGATGTAAGCCAGTCCTGATTTTAAGCAGGCGGTGTGTCTTAATTCGTATTCCTTTATTTTTGATTACACAAGAGTCAATTTGTGATTCAGCCCCTGGGTGGCAGTGTTTCTGGATTGACTTCCGGGTTTATCTATGGCCTCTCTAGGCGGTGTTAGAGCCTTCTTTCCCTGTTGCACTCACTACTGGTTTGTGGGAGCGGGCTGCCTCAGAGCTGGCTCTCCGATTGTCACTCCCTGCTCCAATCCCCAGGTTCCAGAAAAACAACTTTCCCCTACAGTCTCCCAGGGTGTCCCCAACTGGGTGATCCTATGTATTGGGCTTAGTAATCAGAAGCAAGAATTTCAAGAGGAAAAAGCCCAAGTGTGCGCACTCCGTGGCTGCGTGTAAGTCTAGCACACCCCTGAAATTCTTAGGGTGTCCCTGCACTTCAGATCAAAATGGGTTGCTTTTTAGAGAGCCCTTCTGTTAGCAGCTCTGGGGACCCCCTTCCACATTCACAGATCACACCAGCCCCAACAGCCACGGATTTTTCTAGGCACAGAGTTCCCTGGTCCTCCAGCTCCCACAAAACGCGTGTTCCTCTCTCCCGCCGGGACCAGAGACCTCACCTTATCCCAGGTGAAATCTGACCTTTCCGTGGTGGAGTGTAGAGCTCCTCTGAACCCGTGTGTTTTCGCCAATTGGGGAGCGTTGTTCTGGGGCTTGCAGCTGTTCCGTGGGTGCCGCAGTTGTGGATTCTCAGGTTTCCGATAAGCTCCACTTTCCGTTCCAGATGGCGGAGACTCAGCGTCCAAGCCTGCAGCTCTGGGAGGGGACCCAGCCACAGTGGGAGCTGCCAGGTTAGGGGAACCCCGTCTAGCAGTCTCCCACCTTCTTCTGGAGTTCAGCTGTCCCCCAACTTGCCAACAAACACTCCTAGTGCGACCCTCAGCTGTTCTTTCTTTCTGCTCCGGGACAAGGCTTGGAACACGTCTGTCTATTCCGCCGCCATTTTTCTGTCCTATGATTTCTTCTAAGATTTTTATAGTTTCATGACTTACATTTAAGTCTTTTCTCCATTTTGAGTTTATTCTTGTGTATGGTGTAAGTTAGTAGTCTAGTTTCATGTTTTTTGTATGTACCTGTCCAATTTAACCAACACCAGTTTGTAAAGAGACTATCTTTACTCCATTGTATGCTCTTGCCTCCAATGTCAAATGTTAATTAAGCATAATGGCTTGGGTCAATTTCTGAGTTTTCTTTTCTGTTTCATTGGTCTATATGCCTGTTCTTGTGCCAGTACTAGGCTGTGTTGAGTACTGTGGCTTTGTAGTATAACTTGATTCTTCCCTCTCTGTTCTTTCTCAAGATTGCTGCAGCTATTCAGAGTCCTTTTTTTTTTTTTTTTTTTTTTTGGTTCCATATAAATTTTTGGAGTGTTTTTTTCTAGATTTGTGAAATATGCTGTTGGTATTTTAATGGAAATTGCATTGAATCTATAGATTGCTTTGGGTAATATGGACATTTTAATGATGTTAATTCTACCAATCCATAAACATGGTATATTCTCCCACTTGTTTATACCTTCCTCTAGTTTTCCGAGTACAGGCCTTTTACCTGCTTGGTTAAGTTTATTCCTAAGTATCTTCTTTAATTTTTTTTTAAATATTTTCTTTATTGATTAAGGTATTTCATATATGTCCTTATCCCCCTTGTCCCCCAAGCCCCCGATCATGCCATCAACCCCCTGGTGTCTGTGTCCATTGGTTATGCTTATATGCATGCATACAAGTCCTTTGGTTGATCTCCTCCCCTTACCCCCACTCTCCCCTACCTTCCCTCTGATGTTTGATGGTCTGATCAATACTTCTCTGTCTCTGGATCTGTTTTTGTTCATCACTTTATGTTGCTCATTATATTCCACAAATGAATGAGATCATGTGATATTTATCTTTCTCTGACTGGATTATTTTGCTTAGCATAATGCTTTCCAGATCCATCCATGCTGTTGCAAATGGTAGGAGTTCCTTTCTTTTTACAGCAACATACTATTTCATTGTGTAGATATAGCACAGTTTTTTAATCCACTCAGCTGGTGATGGACACTTAGGCTGTTTCCAAATCATAGCTATTGTAAATTGTGCTGTAAACATAGGGGTGCATATATCTTTTCTGATTGGTGTTTCTAGTTTCTTGGGATATATTTCTAGAAGGGGGATCACTGGGTCAAATGGGAGTTCCATTTTTAGTGTTTTGAGGGAACTCCATACTGTTCTCCACAGTGGCTGCACCAGTCTGCATTCCCACCAGCAGTGCACGAGGGTTCCTTTTCCTCTTAATTTTTGTTGTTGTTGCTCTGGTAAATGGGATTTTTTATTTTTATTTTTTTTTTAGTTTCTCTTTCTGAGAGATCATTATTCATGTATAAAAATGACATTGAGTTCTGGGTATTAATTTTGTATCCTGCTACATTGCTAAATTCATTTATTAAATCTAATGGTTTTTTGGTGGAGTCCTTAGGGTTTTCTATGTACAATATCATGCCATCTGAAAATAATAACTACTTTACTTCCTCCTTTTCAATTTGTATGTCTTTTATTTTTTCTTCTTGTCTGATCACTGTGGCTAAGACTTCCAATACTATGTTGAACAAGAGTAGTGAATGTATACATCTCAGTCTTGTTCTTGCTCTTAGGGGGAATGCTTTTAGTTTTTGCCCATGAGTATGATGTTCACTGGAGGTGTGTCATATAAGGCCTTTATTATATTGAGGTGTGATCCCTCTATCCCACTGCTGAAAGTTTTTATCAAAAAATGGGTGTTGGATTTTGTTGAATGCTTTTTCTGCATCCATTGATATGATATGTGATTTTTGCTTTTAATTTGTGTATGTGATGTATCACATTTATTGATTTGCAAATATTCTACTAGCCTACCAATCTTGGAATAAATCCACATTTGGTCATGGTGTATGATCTTTCCCTCCTTAGTTAAATTTATTCCTAGGTAATTTAATTTTTTTCTTGCGATGGTAAATGGGATTACTTTTTTATTCTCTCTTTCTGTAAGTTCGTTATTGGTGTATAGAAATGCCATAGATTTCTTACTGTTAATTTTGTATCCTTCTACATTTCCAAATTCATTTATTAAGTCTAATAATTTTTTTGATGGAGTCTTTAGGGTTTTCTATGTACAGTATCATTCCATGTGTCAATAAGGACAGTTTTACTTCTTCTTTTCCAATTTGGATGCTTTTTATTTCTTCTTCTTGTCTGGTCGCAATGGCTAGTAATTCCAGTACTATGTCAAACAGGAGTGACGAGAGTGGGCACCCCTGTCTTGTTCCTGTTCTTAGGGGAAATGGTTTTAGTTTTTGCTCATTGAGTATGATGTTTGCTGTGGGTTTGTCATATATGGCTTTTATTATGTTGGGGTATGATCCTTCTATTTCCACCTTGCTGAGAGTTTTTATCAAGAAAGGTTTTTGGATTTTGTCAAATGCTTTTTCTGCATCAATTGATATGACTATGTGATTTTTATCTCCCAATTTGTTTATGTGATGTATCATGTTTATTGATTTTTGGATATTGTACCATCCTTGCATTCTTGGGATAAATCCTACTTGGTCATGGCGTATGATCTTTCTGATGTACTGTTGGATCCAATTTGCTAGAATTTTGTTGATGATTTTGGCTTCTATGTTCATGTGGGATATTGAACTGTAATTCTCTTTCATTGTGTTGTCTTTATCTGGTTTTGGTATTAGGGTGATGCTGGCTTCATAGAATGAGCTTGGAAGTGTTCCTTCCTCTTGAAATTTTTGGAATAGTCTGAGGAAGATAGGTTTTAATTCTTCCTTGAATGTTTGTTAAAACTCCCCTGTGAAGCCATCTGTCCCCGGGCTTTTGTTTGCTGGAAGTTTTCTGATGACTGCTTCAATTTCTTCCATAGTAATTGGCCTGTTGAGATTTTTTTGAATCTTCCTGATTGAGTTTTGGAAGGTTGTATTTTTCTAGGAATATGTCCATTTCCTCCAGGTTGTCTTCATTTAGCTGCTTTTCTGGCACTTCATCCTTTTCTTTCCTTTGGGGGTTTCTTTGTCTAGCCATTTTTGGTCTCACAGACTGATCTAGATGTCGAGTTATGTAGGAGCTGCTCCTTGGGTGGCAGTGGGTCCTCAGGCTATGGTTACTCCTTGGGCTGTCATGGAAGTGGCTGCTGCTCACTTGACAGTGCTCCTCTGGTGGGTGCTGTTCACAGCAGTGGTATCTCCTCTGGCTGGTGGGGGAGGCTTCTCACTCAGCTGCTGTTCCTTGGATGGGTGTGGGCTGATCACAAGGCTGCTGCGCCTCTGATGGGGGCGAGTTGTGTGCAGCTGCTGCTCCTTGTACAGGGGAGGGCTGCTCATGCATCTGCTGCTTGCGTGGTTGCAGTGCCCTGGGCTGAAGCATTGGGCCGGTCAGATGGGAGTGCTCTTCAGAACTCACAGGAGCCTGTGTTCATGGTAACTGTAGACTTATTGACCATGGGACCACAGCCAAGGTAGCAGGTCCCTGGCAGGGATGGCTGTAGAATCCAAGGTGTTATCAGAAGTCACCCTGGGTGGAGGTGAGGCTGGGCTCCCAGTGACAGCAGTTCTCCCCTTCAAAAAGGCTAGGCCTCTGAGGACAAGCCAGCCTCCCAGTACTTTTTACAATGGTAGCAGAGGCTACCTAGTTAGGTGAGCCCTGTTAGCCTGCCCCCAAAGGTCCTGCAGGATCTAACTGTGCCTCACTCTCTCTCTCTCTCTCTCTCACACACACACACATACACCATGACCACACAATCCTCTTTTGCTCCCTCACTCACTCACGCTCTTTCCCTCACTGCTGCCTTCTTCCTGCCTCTATAATTGGGTCTGAGGTGTTATTTACCCATTCATGGATGGAGTTTCCTCTCCAGGTGTCTGGTTATGTGGCTCGCTCTCTAGCACCTGGCCAGGATAAAATTCACCTCGACAAGACACAACACAAAGGGAACAAAGCACAAATGTACTCACGACACCAATAACCCCACTATAAGTGACTACCTGAGAAAAGAGTATTAGGGGAGAGGAAAGAGAGCACAAATGATATCAAAAACATAGAAAAAGATAAGAGAGAAAAGAAAAAGGAAGAAAAAGGAGAATATATATATATATATATATATATATGTATATATATATATATATATATATGGAAAACACTGGAGAACCAGTAGATAAACCAAAAAAAAAAAAAAAAAATACAAACACCAAACACCCAGCAAAGAAGGTGGGGGTAGAATCTGTAGAGGCTGAGCTTATATACAGAAAATAATGTTAAGAATTGGATGAATATGGGGAGGACCTCAGTTCAGTATAGAGGAAGTAGAAAGAGGATGGGTGGATAAGAAGAAAGAGAATGAGAAGAAAATAATAATAATAATAATAATAATAATAATAATAAATTTACAAAAAATGATTTCAAAAATGGTATAAAAATAGCAAATAAAAATAAAATAAAATAGAGTTATGGAAAAATAATGCAAAAAGAAATAGAAAATAAAGCAACAAACAAAAACAGGATAACAAAGAAAAAAGAAGAAAAAAAAAGAGATAAAAATAATAATAATAAATAAAAATGAAAAAGTGAAGTGTTGTTCCTTTGGCTGGCTTAAGATCCCAGTCTTCTGTACTGTACTGTTTCTCAGTTTCCTATTGCTGGGACTGAAGGTCTCTCTTTAGGCCAGTCCCTTTTGGACTCTCAGACTATTTAGATTTTTTTAAATCCTTTGTACCATTCAGGGTGGAATCTGGGTGTGGCTGTATTGGTTGCCTAGAGACTGGAGGGAGGAGCTATCTCTTCAGGGCAAAATGGCTGCTTAGGTCCCAGGCTCAGGTATGACTCAGCACCTGACTCGCTGCCACTTCTCCTGGACCCCCTCCTTTCCTCAGATTCCACAGGTTTGCACCTTGTCCCGCACCTCAGCCATGGGTAAGTGTCTGTATATGAAAGGTCCTATGAACTAGGTTCAGTGAAGAAAGGCACAGGCCACAGAGAGGGGAAAGATTGCACCTCTGCAAGCTCCTTTCCTGCCGGAACTGCGCAGTCTGTTGAGCCCTTCAGGCTAACCCTTCTGGGCTCAGCCTTTCATGACTGTGGACCCAGATCTAGAATCTCCTTCTTCTAGCAGTCCTGTGGACCTTCTTTCCACAGTCAGATGCTGTTTCTGTCCCCAGGAATGTGGCTCAGTGCTGTGCGGTTTCCCTCTGACCCTCTGGGCTCAGAGGTCTGGCAGACTCTCCTGCCCAGATCCTTGATTTTACCTTTCTCCAGGGATCCTCTTCCCTTCCTGGCTGCAAACTGTCTCACCAGCTGAGTCTCCTTTGCCAATTCGGTTTGGATGTTATTCATTTCAGCTACTCATTCTATTTCAGCGGTGGGCAAACTACGGCCCTCGGGCCGGATCTGGCCTGTTCGGCTGTTCTATCCAGCCCACGGAGCCGAAAGAGCGGAGGGTTCTCTTGCTCTCCCCTCTGCTCCTTTACTTTGACTTTATATTAGTTCACACAAACACTCCATCCATGCTTTTGTTCCGGCCCTCCGGTCCAGTTTAAGAACCCGTTGTGGCCCTTGAGTCAAAAAGTTTGCCCACTCCTGTTCTATTTGCTCTGGGACAAGGCTTGGGACACATCTCTCTATTCTGCCACCATTTTGTCTTCTTTCTTTCACTTTGTTTCTTGATGAGTCTGGTTAAAGGTTCATCAATCTTGTATATCTTTTCAAAGAACCAGCTCTTGTGTTCATTGATCATTTGTATTGATTTTTTAGTGTCTATTTAATTTATTTCTGTTCTGATCTTTATTATTTCCTTCCTTCTACTTACTCTGGGATTTTCTTGTTGTCTTTCCAATTATTTTAGTTTTAGTGTTAGATAAGTTTTTCTAATTTCTTTATTTAGGCCTGTAATGCTATGATTATCCCTGTTCAGGCTGCTTTTGCTGTGTCCCATAGATTATGGGTTGTTCAGTGTTCATTTTCATTTGTTTCCAGGAATTTTTATTATTTATTCCTTGATTTCATCAGTAACCCATTCATTGTTTAATAATATGCTATTTAGCCTCCATGTGTTTGACCATTGTTGTATTTTTATTATAATTTATTTCTAGTTTCATATCATTGTGAACTGAGAAGCTGCTCAATATATAGGGAGTTATTTAGTGTGCTATCATGTGGTCTGTCTTTCAGAATGTTCCACGTCCATGTGAGAAGAATGTATATTCTGCAGCTTTGGGGTGGAATGTTCTGTAAATGTCAATTAATTCCATCTGATCTAGTGTGTTGTTTATGGTCTTTGTTTCCTTGTTGATTTTTTATCTGGAAGATCTATCCAGTGATGTCAGGGTGTTGTTAGTCCTCTACTGTTTCCATATTGCTTTCGATCTCTCCTTTAATGCTCTCCAAGAGTTTTTTAAATATATATTTATGTATTCCTATATTGAGTGCATAAATGTTTACCAGGGTTATATTTTCTTGTTGTGTCAATCACTTTAATTTTATGTAGTGGTATTCATTGTCTTTATTTATGGACTTTGCTTTGAAGTCAATTTTGTCAGGTATATGTAATGCTACCCTTACTTATTTTTTTCATTTCTATGAGCATGGAAAATTATTTTCCATCCCTTCACTTACATTCTGTTTTTGCTTTGTTCTGAGGTTGTTCTCTTGTAGACAGCATATATATGGTAATATTTTCTTATACATTCAGCTACCCTATGTCTTTAGATTCTAGCATTTAATCCATGTATATTTAAGGTTATTATTGATAGGTCTTAATTTACTGCCATTTTTTTCTTTATGCCTATCTTCCTCTCTCTCACAATTTCTTCTTAAACCACTCCTTTAAACAATGCTGGTTTGGTGGTAATGTACTCCTTTAGCCATTTTTTTTTGGGGGGGGGGCTGGGAAGTTCTTTTTTTTCATTTTTGTATTGATTAAGGTATTACATGTGTCCATATACGCCCATTGCCCGCCTCCCCACCCCACTCCCATACATGCTCTAACCCCCCTTATGCTTATATTCTTAGAAGTGGAATCGCTGGGTCAAATGGGAGTTCCACTTTTAGTTTTTTGAGGGAACTCCATACTGTTCTCCACAGTGGCTGCACCAGTCTGCATTCCCACCAGCAGTGTATGAGGGTTCCTTTTTCTCCGCATCCTCGCCAACACTTGTCATTTGTTGATTTGCTGATGATAGCCATTCTGACAAGTGTGAGATGGTACCTCATTGCCATTTTGATTTGCATCTATTGGATGAATAGTGACTTTGAGCATGTTTTCATATGTCTCTTGGCCTTCCTTATGTCCTCTTTGGAAAAGTATCTATTTAGGTCCCTTGCCCATTTTTTGATTGGGTTGTTTATCTTCCTTTTGTTAAGTTGTATGAATTCCCTGTAAATGTTGGAGATTAAACCCTTATCGGAGATAACATTGGCAAATATGTTCTCCCATGCAGTGGGCTTTCTTGTTGTTTTGTTGATGGTTTCTTTTGCTGTGCAGAAGCCTTTTATTTTGAAGTAGTCCCATTTGTTTATTTTCTCTTTAGTTACCATTGCCCTAGGAGCAGTATCAGTGAAGAAATTGCTTCAGCATATGTCCAAGATTTTGCTGCCTGTGGATTCCTCTAATATTTTTATGGTTTCCTGTCTTACATTTAAGTCCTTTATCCATTTTGAGTTTATTTTTGTGTATGGTGTAAGTGGGTGGTCCAGATTCATTTTTTTGCATATATCTGCCCAATTTTCCCAACACCATTTATTGAAGAGACTGTCTTGACTCCATTGTACGTTCATGCCTCCTTTGTCAAATATTAATTGAGCATAGTATTTTGGGTCGATTTCTGGGTTCTCTATTCTTTTTCATTGGTCTATATGTCTGTTCTTATGCCAGTACCAGGCAGTTTTGAGAACAGTGGCTTTGTAATACAGCTTGATATCTGGTATTGAGATTCCCCCCAATGTTGCTCTTTTTTCTCAGGATTGCTGCAGCTATTCGAGGTTTTTTTTATTCCAGATGAATTTTTGGAGAGTTCGTTCTAGGTCTGTGAAATATGCTGTTGGTATTTGAATGGGGAGTGCATTGAATCTATAGATTGCTTTGGGTAGTATGGACATTTTAATGATGTTGATTCTACCAATCCATGATCACGGTATGCTCTTCCATCTATATATGTCTTCCTCCATCTCTTTTTTTCAATGTTCTGTAGTTTTCTGAGTAGAGATCTTTTACCTCCTTAGTTAAGTTTATTCCTAGGTATCTTAATTTTTTTTTGGAGCGATGATAAATGGGATTGCTTTTTTAGTCTCTCTTTCTGTAAGTTCACTGTTGGTGTATAGAAATGCCATATATTTATGTATCCTGCTACATTGCCAAATTCATTTATTAAGTCTACTAATTTTTTGATGGAGCCTTTAGAGTTTTCTATGTACAGTATCATGTCATCTGCGAATAATGACAATTTTACTTCTTCTTTTCCAATTTGAATGCCCTTTATTTCTTCTTCTTGTCTGATTGCTGTTGCTAGCACTTCCAGTACTATGTTGAACAGGAGTGGTGAAAGCGGGCATCCTGTCTTGTTCCTGTTCTTAGTGGAAATGGTTTTAGTTTTTGCCCATTGAGTATGATGCTTGCTGTAGGTTTGTCATATAAGGCTTTTATTATGTTGAGGTATGATCCCTCTATTCCCACTTTGCTGAGCGTTCTTATCAGAAAAGGGTGTTGGATTTTGTCAAATGCCTTTTCTGCATCTATTTATATGATTATGTGATTTTTGTCTCTCACTTTGTTTATGTGATGTATCACATTTATTGATTTGCATTCCTGGAATAAATCCCACTTGGTCATGGCTTATGATCTTTCTAATGTAATGCTGGATCCGCTTTGCTAGAATTTTGTTGAGGATTTTAGCATCTATGTTCATGAGGGATATTAGCCTGTAATTCTCTTTCTTTGTGGTGTCTTTAATTGGTTTTAGGATTAGGGTAATGCTGGCTTCATAGAAAGAGTTTGGAAGTATGCCTTCCTCTAATTTTTTTTTGGAATAGTCTGAGTTCTTCTTTGAATGTTCAGTAAAACTCCCCTGTGCAGCCATCTGTTCCAGGTCTTTTGTTTGCTGGAAGCTTTTTGAATACTGTTTCAATTTCATCAGTAGTTATTGGCCTATTCAGACTTTTTGAGTCTTCCTGATTCACTTTTGGAAGCTTGTGTTTTTCTAGGAATATGTCCATTTCATTGAGGTTGTCCAGTTTGTTGGAGTAGAGTTGTTCATAGCATTTTTTTACAATCCTTTGTATATCTGTGGGGTCAGTTGTTACATCACCTCTTTCATTCTGGTTTTGTTTATTTGGACCCTCTCTCTTTATTCCTTGGTGAGCCTGGCTAGAGTTTCATCAATCTTATTTATCCTTTCAAAGAACCACCTGTTGCTTTCATTGATCTTATGTATTGTTTTTTTGGTGTCCATGTTATTGATTTCTGCTCTGATATTTATTATCTCCTTCCTTCTGGTTACTGTGGGCTTTTCTTGTTGCTCTCTTTCTAGTTCTTTAAGTTGCTTGGTTAGATAATTTATTACTATTTTTTATTGTTTTTTGAGGTAGGCCTTGTAGAGCTCTGAACTTCCCTCTCAGGACTGCTTTCATTGTGTCCCATAGATTTTGGATTGTTGTGTTTACATTATCATTTGTTTCCAGGATGCTTTTACTTTCTTCTTTGATCTCTTTGGTGACCCAATCATTGTTTAGTAGCATGCTATTTAGCCTCCAAGTGTTTGATTTTTTTTTCATTGTTTTTATTGTAGTTGATTTCTAGTTTTATGTCATTGTGGTATGAGAAGATGCTTCTTATGATTTCTGTCTTCTTGAATTTGAAGAGACTTTGCTTGTGTCCTAATATGTGGTCTATCTTTGAAAATGTTCCATGTGCAATGGAGAAGAATGTATGTTCTGTAGTTTTGGGGTGAAATGTACTGAAGATGTCAATTAAGTCCATCTGATCTAGTGAGTCATTTAGGATTGCTGTTTCTTTGCTGATTTGTTTGTTTGTTTGTTTAGAGGATTTATCCAGTGGTGTCAGTGGGGTATTAAAGTCCCCCACTATGACTGTATTGCCATCGATCTCTCCCTTGATATTTTCCAGAAGTTGTTTTATGTATTTGGGTGCTCCTGTATTGGATGCATATATGTTTACCAGAGTTATATCTTGTTGAATTGCTCCCTTTAGTATTATGTAGTGGCCTTCATTATCTCTTGTTATGGTATTTACTTTGAGGTCTATTTTATCAGATATATGTATTGCAACCCCAGCTTTTTTCTCCTTTCCATTTGCCTGTAAAATGTTTTCCCATCCCTTCACTTTCAGTATGTGTGAATCCTTTGTTCTGAGGTGGGTCTCTTTTAGAGAGCAAATATATGGGTCATATTTTCTTATACATTCAGCTACCCTGTGACTTTTGATTGGTGCATTTAATCCATTTACATTTAATGTTATTATTGATAAGTACTTGTTTGTTGTAATTTTTGTTAAATACTGTTTGTTTTTCTTCTTGCCTTTCTGTTTCTTCTTTTTACATTTAGCATTTCTTGCATTGCTGGCTTGGTAGCAATAAACTCCCTTAGCCCTTTTTTGTCTGTGAAGCTTCTGATTCCACCTTCAATTTTGAATGATAGCCTTGCTGGGTAAAATATTCTTGGATTAAGTCCCTTGCTTTGCATCACTTTGTATATTTCATTCCATTCCCTTCTGGCCTGGTGTGTTTCTGTTGAGATATCACTTGATATTCTAATAGGAGATCCCTTGTAGGTAACTTTCTGTCTCTCTCTGGAAGCCTTTAAGGTTCTTACTTTGTCGATGATGTTTGCCAATTTAATTATGATGTGTCTAGGTATTGGTCTTTTGGGGTTCATCTTGTTTGGGACTCTATGTACTTCTTGGACTTGTGTAGTTTTTTCTTGCCAATATCAGGGAAGTTTTCTGTCATTATTTCTTCAAAGAGGTTTTCTATTCCTTGCTTCTCTTCTTCTCCTTCTGGTACCCCTATATGTGAATGTTGTTTCATTTTGTTTTGTCCCAAAGCTCCCTTAGGCTCTCCTGTTGCTTTTAAAGTCTGCTTTCCAGTTGCTGCTGTGTTAGTGTGTTTTTTTCTACCTTGTCTTATAACTCCCTGATACAGTCCTCAGCGTCTTCTAGTCTAATGTTTAAGCCTTCCATTGTGTTCTTTATTGCAGCTATGTCGTTCTTCATTTCCTCTTGGTTCCTTTTCATGTTGGTGACATTCTCATTCAGCTCCTTATAGTTCTCATTGAGTTGTGTGTATTTGTCATTGAGTTGTGTGTATTTGTCATTCAGCCATTTAAACATCCTTGTAACCATTACTCTGAATTCTTTCTCTGATATGCTGCTAGCCTCAATTTCATTTAACTCCCTTTCTGGTGATTCCTCTTTTTCTTTCCTTTGGGGATTGCTTTTTTGTCTTCCCAGGTTTTGTTGTAACGTTTTAATTGTGGGTCTGATTGGTTTGATACTCAAGTTCTTTTGGGATGATGCTACTGGTGTGATCTCTCAGGTCTCCTGGGCTTGGTAATCTAGTGTAGCTCCCTACTTGAGCTATTTAGGTTCTCTTGATGAAGACCTGTGAGCTGGAAAGGTACAACTGTGGTGTCTAGAAGTCAGCAGCCATGGAGGGGGGTGTCCCAATTTTTGCTGTCTTGTGCCCTTGATTGAAATTGTGCGTGCCCAGCGGGGACTCACAGTGGCACCCACGAACCATCTGTTGGGATGATGGGTCTCAGCAGGCCTGCTCTCTGGAAAGGTGTAACTGTGGTGTCCAGAGTTCTGTAGTTGTGGGGTGGGAAGACTCAGTTTTTGCTGCTGCACCTGTGGTGGATAGGTGCACACTCCCAGAGGCAGCTCACAGGGGCACCCACAGTGTGTTTGCCAGCGAGGGGCACTGAAGCACTCTGAAGGGCCCTGGCACTGAAGCCACATAATTGAGGAGTCTGTGGGCAGGTATCCAGGATGAGTGAATTCAGAATTTCTACTGCCAGGGGGATGCGTCTCTGTTTGCCCAAGATCACACCCAGCAAAAACTCACAGCAGTTCCTATGAGCACCCTGTGGATAGATGGGCTCAGGGTGCCTACCTCTTGGAAATGTGTGCATGGACTGTGGCGGTGTGTTTGCCGGCTCAGAGGTCTGACTCACTTTGAGGGGCCCTGGTGCTGAAGTTACACAGCTGGGGTGTCTGTGGGCAGGTATTCAGGAAGAGGGAGTTCAGAATTTCTACTGTGGGGCACTGCACCCTTGTCTGTACAGAATCACACCCAGTGGGGGCTCCCAGTGGCTCCCAGGTGCTGCCTACAGAGTGGTATGCCCTGGATGCCTGCATGCTGGAAATGTGCGAATGTGGTGTCCCGAGTTCTGCTGCTGGGGAGGGGGAAGATGCACTTACTATTGTGGGAATGGTGCACCTTTGGAGGTGGAGGTCCCAGGGTCCACAGGTCTGCGGCTGGGGTAGCAGGATTTTGGCTGGAGTGGCTGCTGGGTTGTGGGCAGTGGCAAAGTCCTGTCTGGGTGGTGGTGTTGATGAGTTCTTAGAAAAGGCCGCTGTCCCCTTCAAGATAGCATGGGCTCTGTGCCCGAGTACTGCAGTCCAGGGAGTGCCCACAGCAGTGGTAGTCTCTCCTTGTCCAAGAGAGCCTGGTCTGCCAGCCCCTGCTGCTCCTGTGGGATTTAACTGTCCCTTACTCACTCACTCACACGCCACACACATCCACACACTCTCCTTTTATCCCCTCACTCACTCACTTCCTCTCCCTCATTTCCATCCTGCCAGCTGCCTTCTTTTTTCTCTGGGCTGTGAAGTTCTTTATTTCCCTTTCAATTTTAAATAATAGATTTGCTAGAGTAGTCTTAGGTTCAGTTCCTTGTTTTTCATTACTTGGAATACTTGATGCCAATCCCTTTTGGCATGAAGTGTTTCCATTGAAAAACCAGCTGACATTCTAATGCAGCTGTGGGCAAACTACGGCTCACGGGCCGGATCCGGCCCGTTCAGCTGTTCTATCCAGCCCGCAGAGCCGAAAGAGCGGAGGGTTCTCTTGCTCTCCCCTCCACTCCTTTACTTTGAATTTATATTAATTCACACAAACACTCCATCCATGCTTTTGTTCCGGCCCTCCGGTCCAGTTTAAGAACCCATTGTGGCCCTCGAGTCAAAAAGTTTGCCCACCCCTGTTCTAATGGGTACTCCCTTGTAGCTAACTTTCTGTCTCTCTTGCTACCTTTAAGATTCGTTCTTTGTGTTTAATGTTTGTCATTTTTATTATGATGTGTCTTGGTATGGGCCTCTTTGGGTTCATCTTGATTGGAACTCTCTGTGCTTTCTAAACTTCTGTGACTTTTTCCTTAACCAAGTTATGTAAGTTTTCTGTCATTATTTCCTTAAACAGGTTCTCTATTCATTGCTCAGTTTCTACTCCTCTGGTACCCCTATGATGTGGATGTTATGTTTCATCTTGTCCCAAAGTGTCCTTAAACAATCCTCTTATTTTAATTTTTTTTTCTATTCTAATTCGGTGTTCTTTTCTACCTTTCCCTGCAAGTCATTAATTCTATCTCCTGCAATATTTAATCTACTTTTCATTTATTTCTTTGTATTTTTTATTGTTTAAAGTATTACATAGGTCTGCTTTTTCCCAAATTGACCACCCCCCCCATAGAATATTGTTGAGGATTTTAGCATATATGTTCATCAACGATATTGGCCTGTAGTTCTCTTTCTTTGTGGTATATTTATCTGATCTTTGAATTAGGGTAATGCTGGCTTCATAGAAACAGCTTGAAGATGTGCATTCCTCTTGAATTTTTTTGGAATAGTCTGAGGAGGATAGGTTTTAGTTCTTCTTTGAATGCTTGGTAGAACTCCCCTGTAAAGCCATCCAGACCAGGGATTTTATTTGCTGAAAGATTTTTGATTACTGCTTCAATTTCTTTGGTGGTTATTGGCCTATTCAGGTTTTTTTATTCTTCCTGATTGAGTTTTGGAAGCTTGTATTTTTTACAAATATGTTCATTTTATCTAGGTTGTCCAGTTTTTGGAATAGAGTTGTTCATAGTATTTTTTTTTAACAATCCTTTGTATTTCTGTGGGGTCAGGTGTTACTTCACCTCTTTCTTTTCTGATTTTGTTTATTTGTGTCTTCTCTCTTTGCTTCTTGGAGACCCTGGCTAGAGGTATATCAATCTTGTTTATCCTTTTCAAATAACCAGTTCTTGGTTTCATTGATCTTTGTATTTTTTTTTGTCTCTATGTCATTTATTTCCATTCTGATTTTTATTATTTCCTTCCGTTTGCTTACTCTGGGCTTCTATTGTTGCTCTCATTCTAATTCTTTGAGGTGTAGGGCTAGATAATTTATTACCATTTTTTTTTATAGGTAGGCCTCTAGAGCTATGAACTTCCCTCTCAGAACTGCTTTCACTGTGTCCCATAGATTTTGGATTGCTGTGTTTTCATTGTCGCTTGTTACCAGGATGCTTTTAATTTCTCCTTTGATCTCTTCGCTAACCCAATCATTGTTTAATAGCATGCTATTTAGCCTCTAAATGTTTGATTTTTAAAAATGGTTTTCATTATAATTTATTTCTAATTTTATGCCATAGTGATCTGAGAAGATGCTTGATATGATTTCTATCTTCTTGATTTTGAAGAGACTTTGCCTGTGTCCCAGTATATGGTCTATCTTTGAAAATATCTCATATGCACTTGAGAAGAATGTATATTTTGTAGCTTTGGGGTGAAATGTTCTGAAGATGTCAATTATTTCCATCTGATCTAGTCAGTCATTTAGGATTGATGATTCTTTGCTGATTTCTTGTTTAGAGTATTTATCCAGTGGTGTAAATGAGATATTAAAGTCCCCTACTATGACTGTATGGCTATCAATTGCTTCATTAATATATTTCAGGAGATTGAATTGGGGTGCATATGTTTACCAAAGTTATATCATCTCATTGAATTGCTCTTTGGTATTATGAAGTAGCCTTACTTATTTCTTGTTATGGCCTTCACTTTGTGATCTAATTTGTCAGATATAAAAATTGCTACCCCAGATTTTTTTTCATTTATATTTGCCTGAAAATAATTTCCATCCCTTCATTTTCAGTCTGTGTGAGTTCTTTATTCTGAGCTGGGTCTTTTGTAGACAGCAGATATATGGGGCATGTTTTTTAATCCATTCAGCCACTCGATGTCTTTTGATTGGAGCATTTAATCCATTTACATTTAAGGTTATATTGATAGATACTTGTTTGTTGCCATTTTTATGCTTTATGCCTGTGTTCCTTCTTTCTTTTCCATTTCTTCTTTCTATCACAGTCCCTTTAGCATTTCTGCATTGCTGGGTTTGTGGTAATAAACTCCCTTAGCCATTTTTTGTCTGTGAAGCTCTTGCTTTCACCTTCAATTTTGAATGATAGCCTTGCTGGGTAAAGTATTTTTGGATTCAGTCCCTTGCTTTGCATCACTTCGTATATTTCATTCCATTCCCTTCTGGCCTGATGTGTTTCTGTTGAGAAATCAGTTGATAATCTAAAGGAAGATCCCTTACAGGTAACTTTCTGTCTCTCTCTGGCAGCCTTTAATATTCTTACTTTTTCATTGATGTTTGCCAATTTAATTGTCTTGGTGTGAGTCTTTTTGGGTTCAACTTATTTGGGACTCTGTGAGCTTCTTGGACTTGTGTGAGTTATTTCTTCCTAATATCCAGGAAGTTTTCTGCCATTATTTCTTCAAACAAGTTTTCTATTTCTTGCTCTATTTCCTCTTCTTCTAGCACACATTTTATGTGGGTGTTGTTTTGTTTCATGTTGTCCCAAAGCTCCCTTAGGCTCTCCTACTGGTTTTTAAGTTTTTGTGTGTTTTTTCAGTTGCTGCTCTGCTTGGGTGCTTTTTCCTACCTTGTCTTCTAGCTTGCTGATGTGGTCATCCACTTCTTCTAGTCTACAGTTGATGCTTTCTATTGTGTTCTTTAATGCACCTATGTCATTCTTCATTTCTTCTTGGTTCTTATTCATTTCCTCTTTTTTAAATATATTTTATTGATATTTCACAGAGAGGAAGGAAGAGGGATAGAGAGCTAGAAACATCGATGAGAGAGAAACATCGATCAGCTGCCTCCTGCACACCTCCCACTGGGGATGTGCCCACAACCAAGGTACATGCCCTTGACCAAAATCGAACCTGGGACCTTTCAGTCCGCAGGCCAACGCTCTATCCACTGAGCCAAACTGGTTTTGGCTCATTTCCTCTTGATTCTTACACATGTTGTTGAATTTGTCTTCTATGCTTTTCAGCATCCTTATCACCATTGCTCTGAATTCTTTGCTGAATTGCTTGCCTCAGTTTCATTTACCTCCTTTTCTGGTGATTCCTCCTTTTCTTTTGTATGGGGACTGTTTCTTTGTCTCCCCATTTTTGCTCCTCAGGTGTCTGGTTATGTGGCTCACTCTTTACAATGTTGAGCAAGAGGCACAAAATGCAACTCAACAAGACACTACACAGAGGGAACAAAGCATGAACGTATTCATGACACTGATTACCCCAAATAATGGTGACCTCCAGAGAAAAGAGAATTAGGGGAGAGAAAAGAACGCAAAAATGATATTGAAAAAAGGAAATAAGATAAGAGAGAGAAGAAGAGGGAAATATATACATATATGGGGAGAAAACTCCGCAAAAGCAACAAATAAACCCAAAAATGCAAACAATAAACACCCAGAAAAAAAAAGGGGGGGACTGAATCTGAAGACACAGAGCTTATATCCAGAAAGTAAGGTAAAGTAATTGAATGGGGTAATGGCCACGATTCATTATAGCGGAGGTAGAAAGAGAATATATATCCTATCTAATAAAAGAGAAACATACAAATTGACAGTACCTCCACTATGCCCACAGACCACGCCCACCAGCCAATCAAGAGTGAGTATGCAAATTAACCCAACCAAGATGGCTGCGGCCACGGAGCTGGAGCAAGCAAGAGGCTTGGGTTGCCCCCGGCAATGGAGGAAGCCAAGCTTTCCACCTGCCCTGGCCGGCCCTGGCCTCCACTTAAGGCTACAAAGTTTCAATTATAGAAGGTAAATAAATCCCAGATACCTGCTTCCAGCCAGCCCTGGCCTCCGCTCAAGGATGTGCTGAAAAAAAAAGCAAAAAAGGAGAGGCTGGGAGCCTGGATCACCAGGGGTCATGGCCAGCCTGAAAACAGCACTCATCTCCTCACCCAGGCTGGCCACACTCCCATGGGGTGAGGGTCCCCGCTGGGGGGCTTGGCCAGCCTGCAAACAGCCATCAGCCCCTCACCCAGGCTGGCCAAGCAACCCCATGGGGACCTACACTTTGAAGGGGGTGTGGCCAGCTTGAAAACAGCCCTCAGCCCCTCACCCAAGCTGCCCCACGCCCCAAGGGAACCCCCATCCTGATCTGGGACACCCTTCAGGGAAAACCAGCTTTCCCTCACCGGTGTACCAGGCCTCTATCTATACTAATAAAAGGGTTATATGCTAATTAGACTGCAAGACCTTCCAGGAGACCTTCCAGATGTTCTTCTGGACAATGCCATGGTGGCAGGGCCAAGGTAGAGGCACTTAGAGGCCAAGAGGGGAGGGCAGTTGTCGATGATCAGGCCAGGATGGGACGGCAGTTGTGAGTGATCATTCTGGTGAGGGGCAGGGCTATTGGGGATAAGCAGACCAGCAGGAGGGCCAGTTGGGGGCGAGCAGGACATCAGTGGGGGTCAGTTAGAGGTGATCAGGATAGTGGGGGGAGCAGTTTGGAGTGAGCAGGCCAGCAGGGGTAAAGTTGGGGGTGAGCAGGCCAGTGGGGAGGAAAGGTGGGGTGAACAGGCCAGCAGGGGGAGCAGTTGCGGGTGAGCACACTGGCACGGGTGGCAGTTGGGGGTGACCATGACAGCAGGGGGTGCAGTGAGGGTTGACTAGGCAGGCAGGCAGGTGAGCACTTAAGAGCCAGTGGTCTAGGATTGTGAGAGGGTGCAGGCTAGGCTGAGGGGACCCCCCCCCCACGCATGAATTTCTTGCAGCAGGCCTCTAGTACATACAAAAACATTTTCCCCTTTCTTTAATCTATCTATCTATATATTCATCTATTTTTGGAAAAGGACAGTAGAGAGCAGATAGTGCTGTGTTTGGTGAGTGAAACTAATTAAGCTATTAGTAGAAGAAGAGAGCAAGCGAGGAGAGGAAAAACAAAATCATAAAATAAAAACAAAACAATCAATCAATCAAACAACAATAACAATAAATTGGCTAGTGAAGAAAGAGAAAAGAAAAGGGTGCGTGGACTTGGAGCAGGGGAAAAGAAATTAGATATAGGAGTAAGCCAACAGAGACTACTATAATAGTAATGTGTCAAGAAAGCATATAAAGAAGATCAATTTTTAACAAGCGGTTAAATGAAATGAGAGAGAAAACCTAAAGCAGGAACATGAGAAGAAAAACAAGATGAAAAAGGGAGAAATGAGGAAGAAAAGGTTGGCAAAAAGAAAAAAATGAGATAAAGTAAAATAATGATAAAAATAAAAGTACAATGTAGAACACTTACCCAAAAGAAATAAAAGGTTAATAATAATAATAATCCTATCTAATAAAAGAGAAACATGCAAATTGACTGTACCTCCACTATGCCCACCAGCCACGCCCACCCGCCAATCAGGAGCGAGTATGCAAATTAACCCAACAAATATGGTGTCGGCCACAGAGCAGGAGAGAGCAGGAGGCTTGGGTTGCCCCTGGTGATGGAGGAAGCCAAGCTTTCCGTCCACCCTGGCCTGGCCTGGCCTCCGCTCAAGGCTACAAAGTTTCAATTATAAAAGATAAATAAATCCCAGATACCAGGGCCTCCACTTGAGTTGCCAGGGGGTGTGGCTGGCCTGCAAACCACCACGGGCCCCTCGCCCAGGCCACCCCACGCCCCAAGGGAACCCCCTCCCTGATCTGGGACACCCTTCAGGGCAAACCAGCCGGCCCCCACCCATGCACAAGGCCTCTATCCTATCTAATAAAAGAGTAATATGCAAATTGACCATCACTCCAACACACAAGATGGCTGCCCCCATATAGTCAAAGATGGCTGCCCCAATGTGGACACAAGATAGCCTCCACAAGATGGCAAGCAGGGGAGGGCCGTTGGAAGGGACCAGGCCTGCAAGAGAGGGCAGTTGGGGGCAATCAAGCCTGCAGGGAAGGGCAGTTAGGGGTGACCAGGCTGGCAGAGGGGGGAAGTTGGGGGCTACTGGGCCTGCAGGGAAGGGCAGTTGAGGGGGACCCAGGCCTGCAGGGGAAAGCAGTTGGGGGGGACCAGGCCTTCAGGGGAGGGCAGTTAGGGGAAATCAGGCTGTCAGGGGAGTGGTTAGGGGGTGATCAGGCTGGCAGGCAGAAGCAGTTAGGGGCAATCAGGAAGGCAGGCAGGCGAGCAGTTGGGAGCCAGCAGTCCCAGATTGGAGAGGGTGCAGGCTAGGCTGAGGGACATCTCCCATGCACAAATTTCATGCATTGGGCCTCTAGTAATAATAATAATAATAATAATAATAATAATAATAATAATAATAATAAATAAAGATAAAAAATAATAAAATAAAGAAAAAAAATTAATTTCTTAAATAAAAGATAAAAAATAATAAAATGAAGTAGTGACATGTCATTTGCTTCAGCTGAGTTTTAATGTCCCATGCAGGCTGGTTTAAGACCCCCCTCTACTGTCTGTCACATCTCAGTTTCCTTTTAGGTAGTCAGCACCATGATGAAGTTCCCAGCGATCCACCACTCATCTGTGTCAGACTCCACTGCCTTGGTTTCAGGCAGGCAGGATCTATCTGCCTTCCCCTACATAGAAGTCTCGGTGAGTGTTTGTAATTGAGAGATCCTATGTACTGGGTTTAGTGAGTAAAAGCAAAGAAAATATAAAGACAGAGCAACTGCACTGTAGCACGTTTCTCTCCTCCTGGCACTGTGTGGCCGGTGCAGCTTTCAGGCTGCCTTTCTGGGTGCCGCCTCCCACAACTTTGGACTAGGATAGCCGTGGGCAAACTACGGCCCACGGGCCGGATCCAGCCCGTTCTGCTGTTCTATCCGGCCCGCGGCCGAAAGAGCAGAGGGTTCTCTTGCTCTCCCCTCCGCTCCTTCACCAGCAGCAGTGTTAACATGGCAACGTCGGGAAACACGGCCTCAGCTCCTTCTTCTGAGTGGGCGGATTTATATCCGCCCATTCAGTAGAAGGAGCAACCTCTCAATCTTCCAGAGGCTCCTTGTAATGCCCTTGGACGCGTCCCCAGACATCACCCTGGGAATGCGTAGACATGTTATCGTGGTGATGTAGGGAGACACGCCCCTGGAGAGCACAGGATCAGAGCATTAGCTAAAAAGGAGACCAACAACACTGTTCCCACTGAAGTTGATGTTTTAAAGACCAAAAACCTTTCAACCCAGTCTACATTGCCATCTACATCTACGTCCCAGGCATAATTTGGAAGTTGCACTAAAGAAAATGTTTAATTTACTGTTTACACATTTTGTTCTTTTCTATTTGTTTTAGTTTTAAATTATTTTATTATATTTAAGTTTAATTTGAAAGGCTTTTGTACCTTTCCTTTGTTAGGCAATTTTATTTTGCTTTTGCCATCTTCATTATAAGGTATGTTATTGTGCTATGATTCCTCCATTTTTTGAAGTTTCAAATTATAATAATTAGTATTTACATTCTTCTTGTTAAAATGTTTGAAATGAATAAAACTATTGAAATAAAAAAAAAAAGACCGTACCCTTTTATGTAATGATGTTTACTTTGAATTTATATTAGTTCACACAAACACTCCATCCATGCTTTTGTTCCGGCCCTCCGATCCAGTTTAAGAACCCATTGTGGCCCTCGAGTCAAAAAGTTTGCCCACCCCTGGCTGGACACACTCTGGAGCCCTTCTGCGGTCTCTCCCTGGCTCTGATTGGCACCAATCAGGCCTGGGTGAGATGGCCCCAATCGGCACCAATAGGCCCCAATTGGCCCCATTTGTGACTGGGCAAGATAGGCCAGACACACCCTGAAGGAATCTGCACCGGGTCAGTTTCAGCCCGATCCCCGCACTCCAGGCCAACGGACCCCATCGGTGTATGAAGCCATGCACCGGGCCTCTAGTATATGATAATTTATTTGTCTCTATTTTGTTTAGCTCTCTTTCTGGCGTTTCCTCCTTTTCTTTCATTTGGGGATTGTTTGTCTCCCCATTTTTGCTGTCCCTTTGTATTTATTTCTATATATGAGAGCAAATTGGTATGACTCCCAGTCTTTGTGGTGTAGCCTTGTATAATAAGTGTTTTGTGGGGCCCAGTGCTATAGTCTCTTAAAACTTCTGAGCTGGGTGCTATAGGAATGACCCTTGTGTGAGCTGTTTGGGATCTCCTGCTATATTGGGTCTTGAAGGTTGTTGTCTCATTAATGGGAGGAATCTCCTTTCAGGCCAGCTGACTGTGAGGCTCACCCCTGACCATTCAAGTGTGAGATGTGCAGATGCTGACAGAACAAAACAAAACAAAACAAGAAACAAAACAAGAAACAAAACAAAACCATATACAAGACCCCTACAACAACAACAAAAGCAACCACAAAAGAAGAGAATATTAGGAAGGAGAAAAGAGAACAATAATAGAAGAAATGAAAGTGAAATATGAGGAGAAAAAAGGGGAAGGAAAGGAATATGAAAGGGCAGGAATGAAAGAAAATAAGAATAAATAATAGGGGAAAGCAAGGTATGAAAGAAAAGAGGAAGAAACTAATTATTAAAAGGAAAATAGAGAACAAAGTAGATAGACAAAAAAATAAAAAAAGGAACTACAAAGAGAAAGCAGGAGAAAGAAGATAGAATGTGGTGTAAGAAAAGGGAAGGGAAAATTAGATCTATGAAAGACAAAGAAGAGACTAAAATAATAACAAATCATAAAGAAGAAAGATAAGTAAAATAAAAGAAAAAAGTGACATTCATTTCAGAAGAGTTTAGTGCCCCTTGGGAGCTCTCTTTGGATTCTGCTCTTCTGATGGCTGAGGTTGACTGTTTTGTCTGCCAATTCTGGACTTCCTGGGAGGTGTTTAGGTACTAACCGTGATCAGAAACTGTCTTCCTTTGGCTCTCAGCAACCTGTTTGAAGCTTCAAGCGATCCAGGTACTGTCTCCACAGTACCTGGCTATACTTGGGAGGGGCCACGTTCTCTCTAAGACCAGTTTGTTAACAGCATGGTGCCCAATGATGGGCTGGTTCCCTGGGCTCCACCTTTACCTGGTTTCACCTGCCAGCCAGCTGTAAATCTTAATCACTCAAAAGCCTGTTTCTGAAAGGGCTTTAAGTGGAGTCTGGAGTCTAGACCTGGGTCTCCTGTGAGGGGGAGGTGTAGTTCAGATTTCAGGGAAAGATATGGATGTGTTTCCCTGTCCCAGAGCTACTCCTCTGAGAGTGTCTTAGAATATTTTCCTGCCCTTGGCTTGCTGGAGATGCTCGTATGCAATCCAGTGGGATCAGCTGGAAACCCATAGTTTCTATCAGCTCTCTTGTGAGGGGGAAGCACCAGATTCCTGGTTAGTGGTGCAGCTGGCCCCACCCTCAGCCAGTGACTGATGTTTCCTGAGACTGTCCAAACCCCTAGGCTTAGTCTCTGCTGCTGTCTCCTCTGCAAAGGTCAAGATTCATGGTGTGGCAGGCAGGGCTACTGAGAGTGGGGTGAGCTTTATCAGCAAGGAAAGGGTTTTTCCTTTTCTGGAGCTGTCACTTCTGGAAAGGGCCAGTGCTTCTCAGGAAAATTGGCCAATTTGGTTTGGAGGAGTACATCCAGATGCAGGTCTCCTGGCCTTCTCTTTTCTATGTCTCCCCCAATGCTTCCTACCCCAACCTCTCCTCAGGCACTTCAGTCCACACTGACCTACCTCCACTGAAGCCTCAGATGAGTAGCTGTAAACAAAATTCATTTGTTCTTGGTGTTTTAAACAAATAAGAAAACATGGCTTTAACTGAGATCATCTCCAGACTCTTTGGCACCATACCTGCCTGGATGTTATGTGGGCTGCTGGTCTTGGCTCTGGTGCTCAGGGCTTTGGAGCCCAGCCTGGGTTCTAGGCCTCCATCTTCTCAGGAAAAAGACCCTCCCATAGCCTATGGCCTGTGGAAGTTGGGTCAGTCACTCTCATGACTTCACCCTTCCTACAAGTCTCGAGGTGTTTTCTGTCCTTCCTTGATATAAGTCTCCTCCTCAGCTAGATCTCAGTTGGTAATTCCAGGTGAGTGTACCCTAATTTAGTTGTATTTCCAGTCTGGCCCTGGGAGGAGGTACAAGAAAGGTCTGCCTATTTGGTCACCGTCTTCTCCCTCCAGTCCATCTCCCTTTAAGTATTGCAGAGTGAAATGTAATTATAACCAGCAGTATAAATTGTTTTTTCCCCAGGGATAAAGGATACTCTAACAGCCTTTTTACTTGCATTAAGATTTTAATACAAAATAGCTTTCCATATTTATCCTATATAATAAAGAGGTAATATGCAAAATGACCCTCACACCCTTACAAGATGGCTGCCTATGACCAGGCCAGCAGGGGTTTAGTGAGGGATGACCAAACGACTGAACAGTAGGGTGCGTGGGATGACCAGGTAGGCGGGAGTGCCATGAGGGGCGACCAGGCCAGCAGGGGGGACAGTTGGGGGTGACCAGTCTGGCAGGGGGGGCAATAAGAGGTGACCAGGCTGGTGGGGGGGCAGTTAGGGGTGATCAGGCCGGCACACAGAGGCAGTGAGGGGTGATCAGGGTGGTTGGGGGGGCAGTTAGGGGAAACCAGGCACACAGGCAGGTGAGTGATTAGGAGCCAGTGGTACAGGATTGTGAGAGGGATGTCCGACTGCTGGTTCAGGCCCAATCCTGGGGCTAAGCCGGCAGTTGGACATCCCCCAAGGGGTCCCGGATTAGAGAGGCTGCAGGCTGGGTTGAGGGGACCCCCCCATGCATGAGTTTTGTGCACCGGGCCTCTAGTCTATACTAATAATAGAGGAATATGCAAATTGCCTGGGATGCTGTCACATAATGACCATTCAGCAGGCTGTGTCCCCATCCCCTGCTCAGGCAGCTGTGAGGCCTGGGGTAGGTAGGATAAGATATAATAGGAGGGGATAAGAAAGGAGAGGGAGAGGAAGGCAGACCTGCATGCAGACAGGCCAAGAGGAGAAACAGAAATACAGAAAGGGAACAAGAAAAAGACGCAGGAATGGAAAAGGGAAGGAAATGTGGGGCTGCATGTGGGAGGGGGTGGCGACTGGGGGGGGGGGGGCGGAGCAGCTGCACCTGGCAAGGGGTGGGGCCAGACAGAGTGGAACGTGGAGCCCTGCCCAGACGTGGGAGGAGGGTGGTGGCCCCCGGCGCGGGCTGTTGGGATGGAGAGGTGGACGGTCAGAAGCCTTCCAAGCATAGGAGCTCCTGCTCCATTGCAGCAGTGCCTGAGCCGCACTGGGCCAGGCGCCCTGCGCTGCAAGGGAGACACAGATTAGCTGGGGTGGAGTCGGACACTATGGAGGGTACCGCTTTTGTCCTCGAGGGCTGGACCCCAAAAACACTGGCCAGGGTTAGGTTGGTGGTGTGTTAAGTGTACTTTGTTGACCAGAAGTTGAGGCATCCCGGGCAGGGAACGGGAGGACGATGGTGGTGGGTAGGCTGGAGAAGAGGGGGCAGCAAAGGCCTAGCCAAGGCTGGGCCCTGGGCTGGGGGTTAATGCCCCCTGAACAGAAGCTTTAATATCAAAGTGCACTCAGGCAGGGTGGAAGCAGGTCCCAGAGAGGAAAGGGGAAGGTTTAAAAGAGAAACCAGTGAACATGGCGGGGGGCGGGGGGGTAATAATAAGGAAAGAGGGAGGGAGGCAGGGTTCAGGCTCACAAGGGAAAGGCAAATGGAGGGGGAGAGGGGAGGAGTAAGAAGGAGACAGACACAAGGAATGAAGGGAGAGAAGGAAGGAGGAAGGGAAGGAGAGGGGCCATGGGAGGTTCAAAGGGAGGGAGGGAAAGAAAGCAGGAAAGAAAAGGATGCTAAATGGGATGAGGCCAGAAAAATAGTTAAATAAAAAGAAGAAACAGAATGTGAGAGTGAGGGGAGTTTAAAAGGAGGAGTTAGTAAGAAAATTAAGTACAGGGTGATTTTTTAAAAATGTAGTCAGACATCCCCTGAGGGCTCCTGGACTATGAAATTGCGCAGGCTTGGCTGAGCCCCTCCCCCACCCCCACCCTGTGCATGAATTTCGTGCACCGGGCAGCTAGTAAACACATAATAGGGGACAATCTTCGAATTGCCTAACTAATTAAAACACCTTGAATTCTCCCCTTCCTCAGCAGCTGTATTTACATTAAAAGAAGAAAGATGGTTATATAGTATTCTATAGTGATAGTTAATAATTACTGATAAAATTTAATAGTATAAAGTTGGGTTTAATGATTCTTCCTACTTGTTAATGATGTTTGTCTCTCATATAACTTTGTAGGCATTTATTTAAAAAATAATATATTTTCTATATGAACTGTAACTAGAAACACAATCTTTTTTATGTAATTAAAAGGATGGTTTACAAAGAGCATATGTACTACAGGGCCTGGGTCAGGGTGGAACTCTGAACCTGTAAGTATATTTTTGGGAAAATGACCTGTGGTAATAAAAGTGAGTGCCCGAGTTGTCAGATAAAATTTATTGTAGAAAGTATCCAACTCAAAACTTTCCTACCAAAAATTCCTGGTGGTTTGTTAAAAGTGAGCTTAAAATATTAGAAAAGCAAAAATATGGAGGTCAGTATAAGCCCATTGGTCCTCATGGCACCTCTTCTTCAAAGAAAGGCATTTTTAAAAAATGTAAAGGAATATTTACAAGGGATCATGTAGACATCTGTAATAATGCCTTTACCTGACATCATTACTAAGTCTCTTGAATTCCAGAACAGAATCTTGTTGACTGAAAATTGATGAAAAATTCCATGGACTAAAAGAAAACAGAAAGTACAGAAAACTTCCCTCTTCAGCGCCCCATGACCAACACCATGTCCTCTGCACCCACCCCTTCTCCTCTCTTGTGGTGATCACACCAAGGATATTCCACACACAAGCAGGGTTGAGCCTGCTCCTATAGCAGAGATGCAAAGGGCTCATGGGGAACCCAGGAGCTGTGTGACAGGAGGAGCAAACTGTTATTTACTGGGGAGGGTCACCTTGGTGACATCGTCACTGCGCTGCCTCCCATCTAATCAGGTACAACTAGAAAATAATTAAATCAGCCTACTCTCAACACAGCAGATGACCTGCTAGAGTCTGTTCAGTCTGAGTGACTCCAAGATTGATGGCACCATTACCAGGAGCTCAGCAACACTACTAAACCACCTCATCAGCCATTTTGATAGCCACAAGCTGTAGTTTTGTAATGAAAACAAAAATGTCACACCTCACAAGATAGATTTCTCTATGGAAATAGCATCATGCCTTCAAAAATAATTGAAGGGAAGGCTGACTGGATATATTTTTAGGGAGATTGAAGTAAACTTGTAGAATGCAGATTATTTGACATCTATCTTGGGATTGTGTCATGTACATCTGAGTCCAACCATCTATTATATATGATACCTTAACTTATAATAGATTCTTACTAAATATAGTCTTAAGAAATTAGGAACAAAAAAGGCTTTGCTGTTAATCCAGGTGATTATTATTGTGAAGGGACATTGAACTGAACCAGCTTTGTCAGGGATTCAAGAGGAATTAGAAAATACACCTACATATCAGAGAGTACAGTCTCTCTTCTTTGTTTTTTTTATAATTTCCAGAGCACAGAGCTACAAGTAGATGAAATTTAAAGTTAGAAAATCATTAATTATATCCTTATGTCCATTTTGAGTGGTTTGGTTAAACATGAAGTCTGAAGTTTAATTTCCCCACTTGTGAAATTTATTAATTCTTTATTCTAAGTAATTTGGAGTAATTTGGTTGAAAGTATCTCCAAATGTTGCTGAACTTCTTGCATTTATATTTAATATAAATAACCCAAGTGTTATGATTACACATATATTTATATACATCTACATGCATACACACAGGCATATAGATGTAGTTTGGGGTTGAAAAAGGATTAGGGATTTGAGGAAGGCTGAAAGGTCATTGAGCAAATATAACTGGCCTACAGCAACTTCCCTCTTGTCACACATCTGTGTTCCCATCTTTAATATTATTCTATTGCCTGTATTAGAATACAGCATGGTTGAAACTATTAGAAAAATTAAAAAATGAGCTCTTGTTCTACATATTTTAATGTATTAAATTAGACTACTTTCAGAAATAGAGAAAACTTACAACTCTGGTTTGGGGCTTAAATGTGCTTCCTGTGTGGTGGCAATACCAGTGGAGAAGAAAGCTCAGGGGTTCTCCATCTACTCAACCACCACCACCAGGATTAGACTATGGCATCTAATGCCATTTTTCACTTGGGCAAAGAAATGGTGTTCAGAGAGTACTTGAAATTATTTTTAGGATCTGTTTATTGTGGGCAGTGCCCTGTGGTTACTGCCAGATTGGACATGTCTGTGTCTGTAAAGCACATGGCCATTTGTCGCTTTGGACAAGCATGCTGGAAATCACTCTCTCCTTCTTGTTTGTCTTCTCTGTATGGCCCTTCATCTGGTAAGCCCATCAAATATGTTATAATATCTCCACACTAAATTTAAAGAAAAAGAAGAGAATGATCTAAGTTGTACCCCCAAATTTTATTTTCTCTTATTCAACATACAGCAAAAAACATAGAAATAGCATCTATTACTATATCAATTACAAAAGGTAAAAGATTTTGGTAATTGGTAACTTATTTGTTCACTGTAAGTATGATGTCTTCTGACCACCCTGGGACTGGCTGCGGAAGCTCCTCTGAGCTTCTGTGCCAATGTCTGCCTGTTTCCACAATGCTCTATTTTGTATTTGACTATAAAGTTCGCACTAGATGGCCGGCTCTTAGATTGTCAGGGAAAGGCCTCATCCATCTTTGCATTTCCAGTAAAACCTTTGTTATTCTTTGCCACAGTGAACATGATAAATATTTGTTAAATTATCTGAAGAAACACAGTGAAATTACTAACAATTTAGAGGGTAGTTGTTTATTGGTAAGAAAGTGCTGTATGACACTAGCCTGTATAACATGTTTCTCAGTGGCAATTAGAGTGGGAATGATAATAATTCACTCAGGTTTTTGGAGATAGATGGACAGTTGGAGCAAAAGGGAAGTTGCAGAAGCCCAGGTGGATGGACTTGGTTTATAGCCATCACCCTTCACTTTTTGATGTGTCTTCTGTATAAATTAATATTTTCTGTCACAAAGCTATTTTCAACCACCATGGACTGTGTTCATTTTTTCTCCACCCATCCCCTCACTCTCAGCTTCAGTCTGAAGCTGACTGCCTCAGAGACAGTGTAGGGACACAGTACTGTGATGCGCTAATAGTGAATAATCCCTCAATTTGGTTAATCTGGTCCTTTCTCCATCCTGCAATTCTGCAATTTACAGTATTCCAGGATTGTGCTGGGAATGTATGCACACAAAGTTCTCTCTCTCTCTCTCTCTCTCTCTCTCTCTCTCTCTCTCTCTCTCTCGTGTGTGTGTGTATGTGTGCGTGTGTGTGTGCGTGTGTGTGTGTTTGTGTGTGTGTGTGTGTGTGTGTGTGTGTGTCCCTGTGGGTGGAAGGAGAGGAGGGCAGAGATGAGTGCACCCCAGAGGCTGGCCTGCAGCTCTCACACCTCCTGCTCTGTGACTCTGTGGGTCCCAGGCTACCCAGGGAGCCTCTTTCACACCATTCTTAGCCCACCTTCCTGAAGGCTGCACAGTTCAGGCTTGACATGCGCACTCTTCTCACACCATTGCCCCTACCCATAGCAGAATGGAAGACAAAACAAATGCTCAGAAAAAGCCTAGAAGGGCATTATATTGCTGTGCTTGGCTCATGGAAAGGCTCCTGACCCCCAACTAAATAGGTCAGTTTGAAACTACCATTTACTGATGATGCAAGCATTGCTTGGTGCTATAAATACATTGTCTCATGTGATCCACCCAGGCAATCTTTCAAAGACCAGAAAATGGAAACTTTGGGAGGTTGAGTGAAATATCCCAGGGATACATGTATAGTGATAAATGCAAATCCAGCTGTCAGACCCAAAGCTTGTGAGTTTTACAATAGGCAATACCCTTTATGTCTCGTAGGTGTTTTAGAGACTCTCTTCCTTCTGAATTTAAAATACTTCTCTAATAATAAAAAATGCAATTAGATGTGTATTTCTTTGATTCACATATAATCAATAAAAGTTTAATATCCACAACTTCCATTGCCAACTTTAGTTTAGAGATGAAAAATCTGAGTGTATCTACTTAGCTTTAGTAAAGAAATAATTTTGTTTCTCCCTCTCCCAGTTCCAATAACTTAAGCTTTTTTAGTCTTTTATTGCTTTAGAGCTTCAGAATTTCAGGAAGGGCATTATCAAAACTAGAAAGCTAATAAATTAGGGGTGGGTAAGATGATTATGTCAGAAAACATGTCTAACATTCATATATCTAATTGAGACATGCTAAATATTCTGTTTCTTTAAATATTTACCAAAATAATTAGTTATTTGAATGTAGCAGCAATAACTCATTTTCCTGCTACTTTAGCAACATTACTAATAGCAAAAATATTTGAGTAGTTACTGTTTTGCAAGCACTCTGCAATATATATTAAATGTATGATCTCAGTTTGGGTAGAATCAGACTTCTGGTCAAATCTAAGGTCAGCTACTTGCATGCTATGAGGCCTTGATTACATGATTAGTCACATGATTTCTCTGAGCCTCAGTGTCTCCATCTATCTCATGGGCTATTGTGTGGATTAAATAACTTAAAACAGTATTTGATGGATAATACTAGGTCAATATATGCTAATATCTATTACTATATCAATTGCAAAAGGTAAAAGCTTTTGGTAATTGGTAACTTATTTGTTCACTGTAGGTATGAATTTTGGCCACATCTATAATAATAAAAGCATAATATGCTAATTAGACTGGACAGCAGAATGACTTTCTGGACGTCATTCTGGATGTTCTTCCGGAAGACCTTCCTGATGAAGCCATGGTGTTGGGGGCCTAGGCAGAGGCAGTTATGGGTGATCAGGCAGGCAGGCGAGCAATTAGGGGCGATCAGGCAGGCAGGCAGAGTAGTTAGGGGTGATCAGGCAGGCAGGCAAGTGATTAGGGCTGATCAGGCAGGCAGACAGAGTGGTTAGGGGCAATCAGGCAGGCAGGCGAGCAGTTGGGGGTGATCAGGCAGGCTGGCAGAGGTGGTTAGGGGTGATCAGGCAGACAGACAGAGCAGTTAGGGATGATCAGGCAGGCAGGCCAGTGGTTAGGAGCCAGCAGTCTGGGATTGCGAGAGGGATGTCCGGCTGCCAGTTTAGGCCTCATCCCGCAGGGATGCCTGTGGGATTGGGCCTAAACTATCAGTTGGACATCCCCCAAATTGTGAGAGGGTGCAGTCTGGGCTGAGGTATCCCTCCACCCCATGCACAAATTTTGTGCACCATGCCTCTAGTAGATATATAAAACTTAAAATATTCTGCTGGAATCCCAAATCAGTTCTATTTACTGATGATCACTTAAAAAAGCCTAACGTGCTCCTTCCACATGTAGTTTATTTGTTAAAAATGCAAAGAATGATTTACTATTCCTTCTTCTTTGCTGTGTGTATGTGTGTGTGTGTGTGTAACAAATTCTTTTACTTGGTTTCTTAGGTGAAATGTAAATATGCTCCAGAAACTGAGCTCCAATTTAGGGAAGTGTTTAGTGCTCTTAAATAACAATCTCTCCTCTCGGTTCCTTGTGACTGGTGGCAGCTTCCCACCTCTCTTAGCCACAGCAAAGCAGTCCTTTGTTGGTGGCCACTGTGTATGTGGAACAGAGCTGGGGACTCACCCAGGCCACCCACGGCCAGAAAGCATACTGGGAGTGGATGTAACTTAAGAACCTGGAATAAGCCAAGTAGCATTAAAAACACTTAGTTTAAGGGACTAAGAATGATTCCATCCTTTGGTTTATTCACAGTAGTTCCCTGATTATGAAAGTATGTGGCCAAAGTTAGAATATGGGCAGGGTAGGTGTGGAGAAAATACTACCAGGACCCTAGACCGAGATTAAATTACATGGATAACACCCTCCCTATGTTATAGCTGTCATGGTATCATAATTCCAGGGCCAGATGGGGAGCAGTTGGGTTGTGAGAGAATGTGAAATTCTCATTTCAAACACTCTGTGTTGAGGATAAACTATTGCATAGTTCATCTTGGCCTGTCACTCAAAGTTGCTTTTTCAAAAAAGAAAATCAGTAGAAATGCTACTCTGAGGAGGGATGAATAATTGCCAGGAGCATTGTGTTCTCTTTAATCAAAATTGATTACTCTACCCAGCAAAGCTATCATTCATAATTGAAGGGCAGATAAAGAGCTTCACAGATAAGAAAAAGCTAAAGGAGTTCATCAACACCAAACCAGTATTATATGAAATGCTGAAAGGTATTTTTTAAGAAGAGGAAGAAGAAGAAAAAGGTCAAGATAAAAATTATGAACAACAAATACATAACTATCAACAAGTGAGTCTAAAAATCAAGTGAATAAAAAATCTGAGGAACAGAATAAACTGGTGAATATAATAAAATCAGGGGCATAGAAAGGGAGTGGACTGACAATTCTCAGGGGGAAGGGAGTGTGTGGGGTGCGGGAAGAGACTGGACAAAAATCGTACACCTATGGATGAGAACAGTGGCGGGGAGGTAAGGGCAGAGGGTGGGGTGGGAACCGCATGGAGGGCAGCTATGGGGGAAAAAAGAGGAACAATTGTAATAATCTGAACAATAAAGATTTATTAAATTAAAAAAAAATTGAACTCAGGGTATTAGTCTGAAACCTGAAATACTGTTTCAGGATAAATACTGTTTGTGTGTGCTGGGTGTGTGTTCCATTATGCCAGATTGTTTTCAATGTCCCAAGAAAAAAAGTTTTCCCTGTAATGAGTTAAAATGAGGAATTTCAGGAAATAATTTTGGTTAATGTTTTCCTGACTTGAGATTCTTTGATTTATTCTTCCATTTGATTCCTTTTCAGGGTAGTTATCACTATCTTTTTGGAGAAAACATTTTCATAATCACCAAGAAATTATTTGGGACAGGAAACCAGCTTGGGTTTCCTTTATTTTGGGCTAAATTAGAAGAGGTTTAACTCACATGCTTCAGTGAGCATGCACAATTTCAGGAAATAGTTAATTTTTTTGTTAAAATTCATGTCCTCTGGTGATTATTTAGTCATTCATTACAGGTATCAAAGCAAAAACTAAATTCTGCTGTATTGTGAAGTTTGGCCCATTCAGTTGGAAAAATCTTAATGACCAAGAAACCATGTGTTTTTACTTAGATATGTTTTATGACATAGCTGTAAAATCTTGTCTCACACAGACCTACCACAGCTTGCATTGTTTCACAGACAGTAATATGTCTTTGTATTAAGTCTAAAAGACTGATGAAAACTAGAGAGCTACACATAGTAATTATTTATGACTGCTTTATTACTAACACCTAGGATCTTAACAAAACTGTGCAAGCTAAGTGTTAGCTTCAAGGTTGGAGAAGTTACAATAAGGGGAGCGTGACAGCAGTTCAAAGTCAGCCCGCCCAGACCACTATTAACAACTGTGTTGAAAGGTTTTCAATTTGGCACAAATAAACGTCCAGAAGGATTAAAGTGTGATATGTTGGCTGGCAATCTAGAAAAAGTATTTTTCATAACAGTTGAAGGGGGAAAAAGGAATGCATTGTTGTTTTGAATCATATTGTCTCCCACAGAGAAAATAAATTGTTTTAAGATGTACCATGATAGTTGTATAATTCTTGTCTTAAGGGGCAAATGACCTGTAAACTGTGAGCAACTAAATGTATTAATTTAATAAAGGATTAGCATGTAGTCAAACTATGTGACTTTTTAAATGTGATACACTCTTGTAACTCTTTGCCTTTTAGCTTCATCATAATTAATTTTCAAAAGAAGTTATCAAAAATTTTCCCCAAGGTAAAAAACTAGAGTGGCTATTAACAAATGGTCTGTAGGTGCTGACTATAATTTTTTACTTTAGATTCACTTAAGGTATGGTCCAATCTTTCAGGATAAAGCATCAGTTTGCACTGGGAGAATGTCAGAAAGAAATTTTCTGGATTACAGTATCATTTTCACTTTTATCCCCTCCAAATACCAAGGATAAATACGGAGTGAGACACCACACAAAGTCAAGTCAATCATGATTTTGAAATTCACTATGGAACTATGCACACAGTTCTCTGAATTGACTCCTAAACTTCACCAGGAGTTGTGTCTCACAAAGTAAAGTTACAATTGTCATGGGCTGAATCATGACCTCCCCCGTCCCCAAATTCATATATTGGAGTCCTAACTTCAGTACCTCAGATGTGAAGTCTCATACAATATATTTGAGTTTGCATCTTCACTGTCTTGCTCATTCATTGTTTCTAAGGGAGTCTTGGTTAGATAATGGAGTCCATTTCTATAAAAATATTCAGATTTATTTAGCACTAAGAGGAAATTGTAGTAAGGAAAGAAAGGGCTTAAGTCAGGTCAGTATCAATAGTGTAGAATTTAAATCTGAGTGAATATTCAGTGGGGATTCACAATTTTTGTGATTTGAAAAGAAATATTTTAAAGTCCTTTAAATACCTCATTTATCCTTCCTTCCCAGAATATGACATTTCTTCTTTGATTCCAGGTGTAATGCATTACCCGGATTTGTTGGTTCTTTCACTGCAGTGCCCCTGACATCACCTGTTTTGTTTTGTTTTTTACTTGAGGGCTAAACTTCTATTGTGTTCCCCTGACACCTGGATCTTGTGCCTTGAGCCATGGTTGACTTTGATCCCTCAGATAAACCTTTTAGTTCATGATTTTCCAGTGGCTTCTTACAATAAATCTCAGTTCCTCTTCTTGTTTTTCATGCTTGTGCACCAAAAGGCCCTTCAGACAACAAACAGTCTATTCTCCTTTTTGCCCACTTCCCAATCTGCTTGCTGCAGGTCTCTGTTCCCTCCTTCCCCTCCCTCTAGGAGCCCAAATAATTTTACCCTGGGATGCCTTCCCTTTCATCTTCATTTCCTCCAGGTCCTGCTTGCTCCAAAAGAGATCCTCTCCTGGCTAACACTGTTCCCCAGTGTACTAGTATGTGAGCAGTTGTGCTTCAGCTATTAGAATGAATGGTCCCCTGCTGATTAACAAATGTCATTACAATCTCACTGTGACCTTGATATTTAAGACTTGGCTTTGGAACAGGCAGACATGGTTTTGAATCCTGGCTTCACATTTAGTAGCTCTGTGAGCCTTGGGCAGTTACTCAAAGACCCTGATGCTCTTTATCTCTACTGTCTGAAAATTTAAATAATTTTAGCTTTGAATCTGTGTTTCATAAGTAAAGTCCAAAGAGACAATGGAGTGTGAGATGGGAGGAACTCAGGCCTCAGCTCACACAAGCACCACTCCCACTTCTCTCATCTCTCCAGGTTAGGTTTTCAGAGCCTGCTTCCTCATCATGGTGGCCCCAGGTCACAGTGGGCCCCCTTCCTGCCCTGCCCAGGGACTCTTGCTGCAGCCATCCACACCCTAGGTGTTAGTGCCACTGTGCATTCAACAGGTGACTCACAGGGGTGATCCAGATACCTAGAGCACACACATTGGCACAGAAGCTGCAATAGTTAGGACTACTTGTCTACTTTGTTGGCACTACTGGCCCATGAGATCTGAGCATGGAGGGGATCCAGCAGGGGTGGCCTGGAGTATATGGGGGTGGGGGGGCTATGCCAGATGCCTGTGGCATCTGTGTATGCCCACTGGTTGTCTCTGTGCAGGAGGGAGGACAATGAGAAATACCAAAGGAAAAGCACCGAGTTTGGTCTAGAGACCACAAGGTAAGTAAAGAGCTTTATGTTTCATTATCATTATAAGCATGGTTTTTCTGCTTTTTAAAAATCTTTATTGTTGAGAATATTACAAATGTTCCCCTTTAATCCCCTGCTAGAGAAAGACAGATTTTCTTGCTTTTTTTTTTAAAAAAAAATATTTTTATTGATTTCATAGAGGAAGGGAGAGGGAGAAAGAGAATCATTGATCAGTTGCCTCCTGCACACCCCCTACTGGAGATCAAGCTCGCAACCCAGGCATGTGCCCTTGACCAGAATCGAACCCTGGACCCTTCAGTCCACAGGCTAATGCTCTATCCACTGAGCCAAACCAGCTAGGGCTTTCTTGCATTTTTAAGCCAGTCTCTCACATTTTCATTTTGCAGTGGCCTGTAAATTATGTAGCTAGTGATGCTTAGGATTAGTTTGAGAATTAAATAACTTATGTTAAGTACTTGGAAAATGCTCAGCAAAAGAGAATTAGTGTTTTCCTAATAAGTGGATGTGTATTATCTCCAACTTACTGTAATTTCTTCAGAGCCAGAGTCATAGCACCTGATAATTTCCCTGCTTTCAATTTGTCTTGGCCAGAGCTGTGCCTAAAATATAGCAATTGTAGGAGCAAAATATGCTTTGTCAGGAGATGTTAAACTGATGTTAGTGGAAAAACATCAGATCTAGGAATTGCCTGAATTTGTAAGCAAAATGGGGAGTGATCTGTATATAGACTCCCTCTCCCCAGATCAATAAATTTCATCATATTCTGAAAAAGACCCCAAAAGATAAGAATCACTGCATTTAAGCTGAAAAAAAGTACACAGTCCTGTTAATTGGAGGTGACAAGAGAGAAATGCCACAAAATAACGCCATTTTTTAAAAAGTGCTATTTTAATTAAATTACAATGAATCATAAACCAACCTCTTTTAAAATTTTTTACAAATACAAAATAAATCTATTACCAGATTGTAGATACAAAATAATTAGCCATTTACATGCAATAAACATTAATATTTCAAGAAAAATGATTTAAAATATAATATAGGCAATAAACATTAATATTTAAAGAAAAAGAGATTTTAAATATAATATTACCAAAACTGTACTAATAGGGTATAATATCACAAAAGTTCTAGGAAATATTAAAAATCTGCAAATAACAGGATTACTTCTATTATATTCTAAAATATTTTTTTCTCTGACTCTATTTTTGCTCATCAGTTTATGTTGTTCATTATATTCCACAAATGAGTGAGATCATGTGATATTTGTCTTTCTCCAACTAGCTTATTATGCTTACCATAATGCTCTCCAGGTCCATCCATGCTGTTGTAAATGGTAAGAGTTCTTCTCTTTTTACAGCAGCATAACATTCCATTGTGTAGATGTACCATCGTTTTTTCATCCACTCATCTGCTGATGGGCACTTAGGATGTTTCCAAATCTTAGCTATTATAAATTGTGCTGCTATGAACATAGGGGTGCATATATCCTTTCTGATTGGTGTTTCTGATTTCCTGGGATATATTCTTACCAGTGGGATTACTGGGTCAAATGGAAGTTCCGTTTTTAATTTTTTTTCACTTTAAAAAAAATCTTTATTACATAGGTCCTCCTTTTTCCCCATAGGTCCTCCTTTTTCCTCTTTCAGCCCGCTTCCCCCCTCCCCATTTTTTTCTTTTTGATGCATCTGTTTTGTGATCCTTTTCCTCCCTTTCTTGGTATCTTTTTGAATTATCAGATATTTTTAACATTTAATTTCCCCCTTCTAACTGGATAGCTATGCATTTATTTACAGTTCTTTTGGTTGTTGCACTAGAGATTATATTTATCATTGATCAATTATACTCTAAAGCAAATTATACTGATCCTGCCTTTTATGTTATTTAACATTTGCTATGTACCCCTTCTGCCTGTGCTGTTATTGTCATGTGTTTTAACCCCACAAGATCTGACTCCTATTGTTTTACACAATCAGTATTTGTTTATATTGACCCACATTTCCCCCTTTCTGTTGCTCTTCTTTCCTTTCTGCAATTCCTATTTCCTTCTGGGATCATTTCCAATTTACCTACATAACTCCTTTCACTATTTCCTTTTAGAGCATATTCTCCAGTGGTGAATTAGCTTGTGCATCTTAAAATGTCCTTGTTTAACTTTTAATTTTATTTATTTATTGATTAAGGTATTACATATGTGTCCTTATCAACCCATTTCCCCATCAACCCCCCCTCATGCCCTCACCCACTCTGTTGTCTGTGTTCATTGGTAAGGCTTATATGCATGCATACAAGTCCTTTGGTTGATCTCTCCCCCTTACCTCCACCCTCCCCTAGCTTCCCTCTGAGGTCTGATGGTCTGATTGATGCTTCTCTGTCTCTGGATCTGTTTTTGTTTATCAGTTTATGTTGTTCATTCTATTTCATAAATGAGTGAGACCATGTGATATTTATCTTTCTCTGACTGGCTTATTTCGCTTAGCATAATGCTCTCCAGTTCCATCCATGCTGTTGCGAACGGTAAGAATTCCTTCTTTTATTACCGCAGCGTAGTATTGAATTGTGTAGATATAGCATAGTTTTTTAATCCACTCATCTGCTGATGGGCACTTAGGCTGTTTCCAAATCTTAGCTATGGTGAATTGTGCTGCTGTGAAAGTAGGAGTGCATATATCCTTTCTGATTGATGTTTCTAGTTTCCTGGGACATATTCCTAGAAGTGGGATCACTGGGTCAAATGGGAGTTCCATTTTTAGTTTTTTGAGGAAACTCCATACTGTTCTCCACAGTGTCTGCACCAGTCTGCATTCCCACCAGCAGTGCACGAGGGTTCCTTTTTCTCCACATTCTCGCCAGCACTTGTCATTTGTTGATTTGTTGATGATAGCCATTCTGACAGGTGTGAGATGGTACCACCTTGTCATTTTGATTTGCATCTCTCAGATGATTAGTGACTTTGAGCATGTTTTCACATGTCTCTTGGCCTTCCTTATGTCTTCTTTTGGAAAGTATCTATTTAGGTCCATTGCCCATTTTTTGATTAGGTTGTTTATCTTCCTTTTGTTAAGTTGTATGAGTTTCCTGTAAATGTTGGAGATTAAACCCTTATTGGTGATAACATGGGCAAATATGTTCTCCCATGCAGTGGGCTTTCTTGTTGTGTTCTTGGTGGTTTCTTTTGTTGTGAAAAAGCTTTTTATTTTGTTGTAGTCCCATTTGTTAATTTTCTCTTTAGTTTCCATTGCTATAGGAGCTGTATCCGTGAAGAAATTGCCTCGGCATATGTCTGAGATATTGCTGCCTGTGGATTCCTCTAATATTTTTATGGTTTCCTGTCTTAATTTTAAGTCCTTTATTCATTTTGAGTTTATTTTTGTGTATGGTGTAAGTTGGTGGTCTAGTTTCATTTTTTTTGCATGTATATGTCCAATTTTACCAACACCACTTATTGAAGAGACTGTCTTGACTCCATTGTATTTTCTTGCCTCCTTTGTCAAATATGAATTGAGCATAGTGGTTAGGATTGACTTCTAGGTTCTCTATTCTATTCCATCGATGTATATGTCTATTCTGTACCAGGCAGTTTTGATAACAGTAGCTTTGTAATACAGCATGATATCTGATATTGAGATCCCACCTACTTTGTTTTTATTTCTCAGGATTACTACAGCTATTCGGGGTCTTTTTTTCTTTTTTAATTCCAGATGAATTTTTGGAGAGTTTGTTCTAGGTCTGTGAAATATCCCATTGGTATTTTAATAGGGGAGTGCATTGAATCTATAGACTGCTTTGGGTAGTATAAACATTTTGATGATGTTGATTCCACCAATCCTTGAACACAGTATGTTCTTCCATCTGATGTCTTTCTCTATCTCTTTTTATAGCGTATAGGTCTTTTACTGCCTTAGTTAAGTTTATTCCTAGATATATAAATTTTTTTGGTGAGATGGTAAATGGGATTGTTTTTTTTTTTGTTTTTTTTTTTTCATTTATTTATTTATTTATTTATTTATTTTTTTTTCAAATTTTTATTAAGGTATTATATGTGTACATATCTTACCATTGCCCCCCACCCCCACCCCACTCCCATACATGCCCTCACCCCCCAATGTTTTGCATCCGTTGGTTAATCTTATATACATGCATATAAGTCCTTCAGTTGATCTCTTATTTCCCCCACCTCTCCCTAACCTTACCACTGTAATTTGACAGTCTGTTTGATACTTTACTGCCTCTGTAACTATCATTTTGTTCATCAGTTTATAATGTTTTTCATTATCCCCAAATGAGTGGGATCATGTGGTATTTTTCTTTCATTGACTGGCTTATTTCACTTAGCATAATGTTCTCTAATTCCATCCAAGTGCCTACAAATGGTAGTAATTCCTTCTTTTTTACGGCAGCATAGTATTCCATTGTGTAGATGTACCATAGTTTTCTGATCCAGTCATCTGCTGATGGGCATTTAGGCTGTTTCCAAATCTTAGCTATTGTAAATTGTGCTGCTATGAACATAGGGGTGCATATATCCTTTCTGATTGGTGTTTCTGGTTTCTTAGGATATATTCCTAGGAGTGGGATTACTGGGTCAAATGGGAGTTCCATTTTCAGTTTTTTGAGGAAACTCCATACTGTTCTCCACAGTGGCTGCACCAGTCTGCATTCCCACCAGCAGTGCACGAGGGTTCCTTTTTCTCCGCATCCTCGCCAACACTTGTCGTTTGTTGATTTGTTGATGATAGCCATTCTGACAGGTGTGAGATGGTATCGCATTGTTGTTTTGATTTGCATCTCTCGGATAATTAGTGACTTTGAGCATGTTTTCATGTGTCTCTTGGCCTTCCTTCTGTCTTCTTTCGAAAAGCTTCTATTTAGGTCCGTTGCCCATTTTTTTATTGGATCCTTTATCTTCCTTTTATTAAGTTGTATAAGCTGCCTGTAGATGTTGGAAATTAAACCTTTATCAGTGATACCATTTGCAAATATGTTCTCCCATACAGTGGGGTTTCTTGTTGTTTTGTTGATGGTTTCTTTTGCTGTGCAAAAGCTTTTTATTTTGATGTAGTCCCATTTGTTTATTTTCTGTTTGGCTTCCATTGCCCTAGGGGCAGTATCACTGAAAAAGTTCTTTTGGCAAATGTCTGAGATTTTGCTGCCTGTGGATTCCTCTAGTATTTTTATGGTTTCCCGTCTTATATTTAAGTCCTGTACCCATTTTGAGTTTATTTTTGTGTATGGTGTAAGTTGGTGATCTAGTTTCATTTTTTTGCATGTATCTGTCCAATTTTCCCAACACCATTTATTGAAGAGACTGTCTTGACTCCATTGTATGCTCATGCCTCCTTTGTCAAATATTAAATGCGCATATTGGTTTGGGTCGATATCTGGATTCTCTATTCTGTTCCATTGATCTATATGTCTGTTCTTGTGCCAGTACCAGGCTGTTTTGAGAACAGTGGCTTTGTAATACAGCTTGAAATCTGGTATTGAGATCCCTCCTACTTTATTCTTCTTTCTCTGGATTGCTGTGGCTATTCGGGGTCTTTTTTTATTCCAGATGAATTTTTGGAGAGTTCTTTCTAGGTCTGTGAAATACGCCGTTGGTATTTTAATGGGGAGTGCATTGAATCTATAGATTGCTTTGGGTAGTATGGACATTTTAATGATGTTGATTCTACCAATCCATGAACATGGTATGTTCTTCCATCTGTTTACATCTTCCTCTATCTCTTTTTTCAGTGTCCTGTAGTTTTCCGCATATAGGTCTTTTACCTCCTTGGTTAGGTTTATTCCTAAGTATCTTAATTTTTTTGGTGCGATGGAAAATGGGATTGCTTTTTTAGTCTCTCTTTCTGTAAGTTCATTGTTGGTGTATAGAAATGCCATAGATTTCTTGGTGTTAATTTTGTATCCTGCTACATTGCCGAATTCATTTATTAAGTCTGTTAGTTTTTTGATGGAGTCTTTCGGGTTTTTTATGTACAATATCATGTCATCTGCAAATAAGGACAGCTTTACTTCTTCTTTTCCAATTTGGATGCCTTTTATTTCTTCTTCTTGTCTAATTGCAATGGCTAATACTTCCAGTACTATGTCAAACAGGAGTGGTGAGAGTGGGCATCCCTGTCTTGTTCCTGTTCTTAGGGGAAATGGTTTTAGTTTTTGCCCATTGAGTATGATGTTAGCTGTGGGTTTATCATATATAGCTTTTATGATGTTGAGGTATGATCCTTCTATTCCCACCTTGTTGAGAGTTTTTATCAAGAAAGGGTGTTGGATTTTGTCAAATGCTTTTTCTGCATCAATTGATATGACTATGTGATTTTTATCTCTCAATTTGTTTATGTGATGTATCACATTTATTGATTTGCGGATATTGAACCATCCTTGCATTCCTGAGATAAATCCTACTTGGTCATGGTGTATGATCTTTCTGATGTACTGCTGGATCCTATTTGCTAGAATTTTATTGAGGATTTTGGCATCTACATTCATGAGGGATATTGGCCTGTAATTCTCCTTCATTGTGTTGTCTTTATCTGGTTTTGGTATTAGGGTGATGCTGGCTTCATAGAAGGAGCTGGGAAGTGTTCCTTCCTCTTGAATTTTTTGGAATAGTCTGAGGAGGATAGGTTTTAGTTCTTCCTTGAATGTTTGGTAGAACTCTCCTGTGAAGCCGTCTGGCCCCGGGCTTTTGTTTGCCGGAAGCTCTTTGATGACTGCTTCAATTTCTTCCATAGTTACTGGCATGTTGAGCTGTTTAGGTTCTTCCTGATTGAGTTTTGGAAGGTTATATTTTTCTAGGAATATGTCCATTTCCTCCAGGTTGTCCAGTTTGTTGGAATAGAGTTGTTCGTAGTATTTTTTAACGATCCTTTGTATTTCGGCGGGATCTGTTGTTATTTCACCTCTTTCATTTCTGATCTTGTTTATTTGGGTCCTCTCTCTTTGCTTCTTGGTGAGCCTGGCTAGAGGTTCATCAATCTTGTTTATCCTTTCAAAGAACCAGCTCTTGGTTTTGTTGATCTTTTGTATTGTTTCTTTGGTCTCTATGTCGTTTATCTGTGCTCTGATCTTTATTATTTCCTTCCTTCTGCTTACACTGGGCTTTTCTTGTTGCTCTTTTTCTAACTCTTTGAGTTGTTGGGTTAGGTAATTTATTAACCCTGTTTCTTGTTTTTTGCAGTAGGCTTGTAGAGCTATGAACTTCCCTCTCAAGACTGCTTTCGCTGTGTCCCATAGATTTTGGATTGTAGTGTTTTCATTGTCATTTGTTGTCATGATGTTTTTTATTTCTTCTTTGATCTCTCTGGTAACCCAGTCATGGTTTAATAGCATGCTGTTTAGTCTCCATGTGTTTGATTTCTTTGGGTTGTTTTTATTGTAGTTGATTTCCAGTTTTATGCCACTGTGGTCTGAGAAGATGCTTGATATGATTTCTATCTTCTTGAATTTGAAGAGACTTTGCCTATGTCCCAACATATGGTCTATCTTTGAAAATGACCCATGTGCGCTTGAGAAGAATGTATATTCTGTGGCTTTGGGGTGAAATGTTCTGAAGATGTCAATTAATTCCATCTGGTCTAGTGAGTCATTTAGGATTGATGTTTCTTTGCTGATGTTTTGTTTAGAGGATTTGTCCAATGGTGATAGTGGGGTATTAAAGTCTCCTACTATGATTGTATTGCTGTCAATGTCTCCCTTGATATCCTCCAGGAGTTTTTTTATGTATTTGGGTGCTCCTGTATTGGGTGCATATATGTTTACCAGAGTTATTTCTTCTTGTTGGATTGCTCCCTTTAGTATTATGAAATGGCCTTCCTTATCTCTTGTTATGTCCTTCAGTTTGAGATCTAATTTGTCAGAAATAAGTATTGCTACCCCAGCTTTTTTTTCAGTTCCATTTGCCTGGAAAACCTTTTTCCATCCCTTCACCCTCAGTCTGTGTGCGTCTTTTTTTCTGAGGTGGGTTTCTTGTAGACAGCAGATATATGGGTCGTGTTTTCTTATCCAATCTGTTACCCTATGTCTTTTGATTGGGGCATTTAATCCATTTACATTTAAAGTTATTATTGATAGGTACTTATTTGTCGCCATTCCTATTCTTTACCCCTGTGTTACTTCTTTGCTTCCTGTTTCTTTCTTTCTTTCTTTCTTTCTTTCTTTTTTTTTTTTTTTTTTTTTTACAGCAGACCCTTTAGCATTTCTTGCATTGCTGGTTTGGTGGTAATAAATTCCCTTAGTCCTTTTTTGTCTGTGAAGCTCCTGATTTCACCTTCAATTTTGATTGACAGCCTTGCTGGGTACAGTATTCTTGGATTCAGCCCCTTTCTTTGCATGACTTTGTATATTTCATTCCATTCTCTTCTGGCCTGATGAGTTTCTGTTGAGAAATCAGTTGCTAGTCTGATGGGGGTTCCTTTGTATGTAACTTTCTGTCTCTCTCTTGCTGCTTTTAAGATTCTTACTTTGTCGTTGGTGTTTGCCAATTTAATTATAATGTGCCTTGGCGTCGGTCTTTTGGGGTTCATTTTGCTTGGGACTCTGTGAGCTTCTTGGATTTGTGTGGGTTTTTTCTTCCCTATATCTGGGAAATTTTCTGTCATTATTTCTTCAACGAGGTTTTCAATTCCTTGCTCAGCTTCCTTTCCTTCTGGAACCCCTATTATGCGGATGTTGTTTTGTTTCGTGTTGTCCCAAAGTTCCCTTAGGCTCTCCTCCTGCCTTTTAATTTTTTTTTCTAGAAGTTGCTTTTCTTGGGTATTTTTTTCCATCTTGTCTTCTAGCTCACTGATGCGGTCCTCTGCTTCTTCTAGTCTACTCTTGATGCTTTCTATTGAGTTCTTTACAGCAGCGATGTCATTTTTCATTTCTTCTTGGTTCTTCTTCATTTCCTCTTGGTTCTTGCTCATATTGTCGAATTTGTCTTCCATTCTTTTCAGCCACCTTATGACCATTTCTCTGAATTCTTTTTCTGGAAGGTTGCTTGCCTCCATTTCGTTTACTTCCTTTTCTGGTGATGCCTGCTTTTCTTTCATATGTGGGCTGCTTCTTTGTCTCCCCATGGTCTCTCTTCTCTGGGTGTCTGGTTATGTAGTTCTCTCTCTCCTGGGTTGATTTAAAGGCACAAAATACAGCACTACCAGGTACAACTCACAAGGCACTGAACAGGAATGTATTCACGATATTAATAACCTCCAATAAAGGTGACCACCAGAGAAAGGCAAATTAGGTGATAGGAGAGAAAGAAGAAGAGGAAAAAAGAAAGAAAGAAAGAAAAAAAGAAAAAAGGAGTGTGAAAATGAAATTGGGAAAAGGGAAAGTAAAGAGAAAAAAAAAAGTAAGAGAGACAAGAAAGTGACTAAGAGAGAAAGGGGAACAGACTATATATATTGGGGATAAAACTCCAATAGAACAATCACTAATCCCAGCAAATGCCAGCAACAAGTGCCTGGGGATTAGTACAAACTACAACACCAACTAATATGGAGTGAGGCAAGGGAAAGCTGAAGCACAAAACAAACAAAAAAATAAACAAAAGAAGAATAAGCAAAACAATCTCACAAAAAAAGCATAAAAATTGGATATAATCTACATTCAAGCAAACAACAACAAAAGGACAGAGAGAAGGACAAGTTTATTGATAGCTCAGACAGTGAAGGGAGAGGTGTATGTGGACTTGGAGCAGGGGATTGGAGATTAGATATGTAAGTAGGGTGAAATTTTAACAAGGGGTAAACAGAAAGAATAGGGAAAATCTAAAGCAGTAAAAGGGTAAGACAAACAGGACACTGAAAAGGGGGAGGTTAGGAAGAGAGTGATGGCCTAAAGGTAGAGTTGAGATAGAGTAAAACGATGCTAAAGGAAAGATAAAAAATAGAATGTAGAACCCTAATCCCAAAATAAAATGAAGAGAAAATAAAATGACACTTTAAAAAAAAAAAAAAAAGATAAAATAGCAGTAGTGATAATACGGATTGAAAATAAAAATGTAATCATTAAAAAGGTAAAATCAAGTGATGAAAAAAGAAAAAAAAGTTTCTTGATTAAAAGATGCAAAAAATGAAAATAAAAAAAAAATAAAAAAATAAAAGGTAAAAATAAAATGTGAAGTAGTGAAGGTCATTCACTTCCTCTGTTTTTCTGTTTGGCACGCCTGTTTCTCAGTCCAGACAGTATTGCAGTTCCCTGCGATCCACTGCTCTTCGGTGTTGTAAGCCAGTCCTGATTTTAAGCAGGCGGTGTGTCTTAATTTCTCGTATTCCTTTATTTTTGATTACACAAGAGTCAATTTGTGATTCAGCCCCTGGGTGGCAGTGTTTCTGGATTGACTTCCGGGTCTATCTATGGCCTCTCTAGGCAGTGTTAGAGCCTTCTTTCCCTGTGGCACTCGCCACCGGCCTGTGGGAGTGGGCTGCCTCAGAGCTGACTCTCTGATGGTCACTCCCCGCTCCGATCCCCAGGTTCCAGAAAAACAACCTTCCCCTGCAGTCTCCCAGGGTGTCCCCAACTGGGTGATCCTATGTATTGGGCTTAGTAATCAGAAGCAAGGATTTGAAGAGGAAAAAGCCCAAGTGTGCGAACTCCAGGACTGTGAGTAAGCCCAGGCACCCAGGGAGCGCACGGGCTGCGCGTAAGTCTGGACTGCCTGAAATTCTTAGGGTGTCCCTGCACTTCAGATCAAAATGGGTTGCTTTTTAGAGTGCCCTTCTCTTAGCAGCTCTGAGGACCCCTTTCCACAATCACAGATCATGCCAGCCCCTACAGCCACGGATTTCTCTAGGCACAGACTTCCCTGGTCCTCCAGCTCCCGCAAAACGCGCGTTCCTCTCTCCCGCCGGGACCAGAGACCTCACCTTATCCCAGGCGAAATCTGACCTTTCCGTGGTGGAGTGTAGAGCTCCTCTGAACCCGTGTGCTTGCGCCAGTTGGGGAGCGTTGTTCTGGGGCTCGCAGCTGTTCCTGGGGTGCCGCCGTTGTGGATTCTCAGGCTTCAGATAAGCTCCACTTTCCAGATCAAGATGGCGCAGACTCCGCGTCCAAGCCTGCAGCTCCGGGAGGGGACCCAGCCGCAGTTGGTGCTGCCAGGTCAGGGGAACCCCGTTCAGCAGTCCCCCACCTCCTTCTGGAATTCAGCTGTCTCCCAACCAGCCAACAAACACTCCTTGTGCGACCCTCAGCTGTTCTTTCTTTCGGAACACGTCTGTCTATTCCGCCGCCATTATTCCCAGTTGGGATTGTTTTTTTAGTCCTTTCTTTCTGTAAGTTCACTATTGGTGTATAGAAATGCCATAGATTTTTTTGGCGTTAATTTTGTATCCTGATACATTGCCAAATTCATTTATTTACTCTAGTAGTTTTTTGGTGGAATCTTTAGGGTTTTCTATATACAATATCATGTTCTCTGTGAATAATGACAGTTTTACTTCTTTTCCAATTTGGGTGTCTTTATTTGTTCTTCTTATCTGATCATTATGGCTAGCACTTCCAGTACTATGTCGATCAGGAATGGTGAGAGTGGGCATCCCTGTATTGTTTCTGTTCTTAGGAGAAATGGTTTTAGTTTTTGCCCATTGAGTATGATGTTGGCTGTGGGTTTGTCATATATGGCTTTTATTATGTTGAGGTAGGATCCTTCTATTCCCACCTTGCTGAGAGTTTTTATCAAGAAATGGTTTTGGATTTTGTCAAATGCTTTTTCTGCGTCAGTTGATATGACTATGTGATTTTTATCTCCCAGTTTGTTTATGTGATGTATCATGTTTATTGATTTGTGGATATTGTACCATCCTAGCATCCCTAGGATAAATCCTTCTTGGTCATGGTGTATGATCTTTCTGATGTAATGCTGGATCTGATTTGCTAGAATTTTGTTGAGGATTTAGGCATCGATATTCCAGAGGGATATTGGCCTGTAATTCTCTTTCATTGTGTTGTCTTTATCTGATTTTGGTATTATAATGCTGGCTTTATAGAAGGAGCTTCAAAGTGTTCCTTCCTGTTCAATATTTTGAAATAGTCTGAGGAAAATAGGTTTTAATTCTTCCTTGAATATTTGGTAAAACTCCCCTCTGAAGCCATCTGGCCCTGGGCTTTTGATTGCTGGAAGCTTTTTGATGACGGCTTCAATTTCCTCCGCAGTTACTGTCCTATTGAGATTTTTAGATTATTCCTATTGAGTTTTGGAAGGTTGTATTATTCTAAGAATATGTCCATTTCCTCTAGGTTGACTAGTTTGTTGGAATAGAGTTGTTCATAGTATTTTTGAACAATCCTTTGTATTTCGGTGGGGTCTGTTGTTATTTCTCCTCTTTCATTTCTGATTTTATTTGGGTCCTCTCTCTTTGCTTCTTGGTGAGCCTGGCTAGAAGTTCATCAATCTTCTTTACCCTTTCAAAGAACCAGCTCTTGGTTTCATTGATTTTTTTTGTGTGTGTGTGTGTCTCTTTGTCATTTATTTCGGCTCTGAACTTTATTATCTCCTTCCTTCTGCTCACTCTGGGCTTTTCTTGTCGCCCTCTTTCTAATTCTTTAAATTGTATCATAAGATGATTTACTACTATTTTTTTCTAGTTTTTATGAGGTAGAACTGTAGAGCTATAAACTTCCCTCTCAGGAATGATTTCACTGTTCCATAAATTTTGGATTGTTGTGTTTTCATTGTCATTCATTTCCAGGTTGATTGTAATTTCTTATTTGATCTCATTGGTAACCCAATCACTTTTTAATAGCGTGCTATTCAGCTTCCAATATTTTGAATTTTTTGATTATTTTCATTGTAATTGATTTCTAATATTATGCCATTGTGGTCTGAGAAAATGCTTGATATGATTTTAATCTTCTTGAATTTGGAGAGACTTTGCTTGTGACCCAGTATGTGGTCTATCTTTGAAAATGTCCCATGTGCACTTGAGAAGAGCATATATTCCGTGGCTTTGGGGTGAAATGTTTTGAAGATGTCAATTAAGTCCATCTGATCTATTGAGTCATTTAGGATTGCTGTTTCTTTGCTGATTTTTTTGTCTAGGAGATTTATTCAGTGATGTCAGTGGGTTATAAAAGACCCCATACTATGATTGTAGTGTTGTTGATCTCTCCCTTGATATCTTCCAGGCATTTTTTTATGTATTTGGGTGCTCCTGCATTGGGTGCATATATGTTTACCAGGGTTTTATCCTCTTGTTGTATCGATCCCTTTAGTATTATGAAGTGGCCTTTCTTATCTCTTGTTATGGCGTTCTCTGTGAGTTCTATTTTGTCAGATATATGTATTGCATATTGCTACCCCAGCTTTTTTTTTTTCATTTCCATTTGCCTGGAAGATATTTTTTCATCCCTTCACTTTCAGTCTGTGTGAGTCCCTTGTTCTGAGATGAGTCACTTGTAGACAGCATATATATGGGTCATGTTTTTTTTATCCATTCAGCCACTCGATGTCTTTTGATTGGAGCATATATTCCGTTTACATTTAAAGTTATTATTATTATTATTATTTAAAAATATATTTTATTGATTTTTTAAGAGAGGAAGGGAGAAGAAGAGGGATAGAGAGTTAGAAACATCGATGAGAGAGAAACATCGAACAGATGCCTCCTGCACACCTACTGGGGATGTGCCCACAAACAAGGTACATGTCTTTGACCATAATCGAACCTGGGACCTTTCAGTCCACAGGCCTATGCTCTATCCACTTAGCCAATATGGTTTGGGCTAAAGTTATTATTGATAGGTACCTGTTTGAATTATTTTAATTTCTTGTGCCTGTGTTCCTTCTTACCTTTTTCTTTTTTCTTTTTATACCAGTCCCTTTAGCATTTTTTGCATTGCTGGCTTGGTAGTGATAAGATCCCTTAGCCTTTTTATGTCTGTGAAGCTCCTTATTTCCCCTTCAGTTTTGAATGATAGCCTTGCTGGATAGAGTATTCTTGGTTTTAGTCCCTTGCTTTGCATCACTTTGTAAATTTCCTTCCATTCTTTTCTGTCCTGATGTGTTTCTGTTGAGAAATCATTTGATAATCTAATGGGAGATCCCTTGGATGTAACTTTCTGTCTCTCTCTTGCAGCCTTTAAGATTCTCTCTTTGTCCTGAACATTTGCCATCATAATTATGATGTGTCTTGGTATGGGTCTTTTCGGGTTCATCTTGTTTGGGACTCTCTGTGCTTGTGTGACTTTTTTTCTTCCCCACATCAGGGAAGTTTTCTGACATTATTTCTTCAAATAGGTTTTCAAACCCTTGTTCCTCTTCCTGTTGTTCTGGCACCCCTATTATTCATATGTTGCTTTGTTTCATGTTGTCCCCTATCTCCCTTAGACTCTCCTCCAGTCTCTTAACTATTTTCTCCAATTGTGGTTCAGTTTGGGTGTGTTTTGTTTCCCTGTCTTCTAATTCGCTAATTCAGTCCTCCTCTTCTAGTCTACTGTTGAAACTTTCCATGGTGTTTTTTTATTGCAGCTATATCACTCTTTATGTCTTCTTGATTCTTACATAAATTATTGATTTTTCAACCATCTGATTTATGAACTGTATAACCCTTATTCTGAATTATTTTTCTGACATATTGCATGCCTCCATTTCACTGCTTTTCTGGTGATTTCTTCTTTTATTTCCTTTTGGGGTTTCTTTGTCTACCCATTTTTGCTCTCACTGAAGGATCTAGGTGTCAAGTTGTGCAGGGTTTGCTCCTCAGTTGGCAGCGGCTCCTCTGGTGGGTGCTGTTCACAGCAGTGTTGGCTCTTCTGGCTGATGGGGGGAGGCTGCTTGCACAGCTGCTGTTCCTTGTACAGAGGCAGGCTTCTTGTGTAGCTGCTGTTTCTCAGATGGGGGCAGGCCATTTGCATGGCTGCTGCTCCTTGGATGGGTGTGGGCTGCGTGTGGCTGCTGCTCCTTGGATGGGGGTGGGCTGCACAGGGCTGTTGCTCCTCAGATGTGGGCATGCTGCTGCTTATGTGGCTGCTGCTCCTCGGACCATGGTGGGTTGCTCCAGCAGCTGTTTCTCCTCAAATGGGGGAGGGCTGCTCATGGAGCTGCTGATTCTTGGACAAGTGCAGGACATTTGCACAGCTGCTTTCCTTGGATGGGTGTGGGCTGTGTGTGGCTACCACTCCTCGAATGTGGGCATGCTGCTTGTGTGGCTGTTGCTCCTCGGCCTGGGGTGGGCTGCTTGGGCATCTGCTGCTCCTCGGCTGGGAGTTGGCTGCTCACGTAACTCCTGCTCATGTGGTCACAGTGCCCTGGGCAAAAGCGTTGGACCAGTCAGAGGGGAGCGCACTTCAGAACTCACAGGAGCCTGTGCCCAGGATGTCTGGAGTTTTGGTGACCGTGGGACCGCAGCTGAGGTAGCAGATCCCTGGCGGAGGTGGCTGTAGAGTTCCAGGTTTTTATCTGAGGGCACCCTGGGTGGAGGTGAGGCTGGGCTCCCAGTTACAGCAGCTCTCCTTTTCAAAAAGGCAAGGGCTCTGAGGAAGAGCCAGCACCTCTGGGACTTTGTGAAATGGTAGCAGAGGCTGCCTAGTTAGGCGAGCACTGTTAGTCTGTCCTCAAATGTCCTGCGGGATCTTACTGTGTCTCAGTCACACACACACACACCCCACACGACCACACACTCCTCTTTTGCTCCCTCTCTCACTCACGCTCTCTCCCTCACTGCTGCCTTCTTCCTGCCTCTGTAGTTGCGTCTGGAGTGTTATTGGCCCTTTCATGGATGAAGTTTCCTCTCTGGATGTCTGGTTATGTGGCTTACTCTCTAGAGCACATAAGCCAAACAGGATAAAATTCACCCCAACAAGACACAACAAAGGGAACAAAACACGAATGTACTCACGACACCGATAACCCCAATATAAGGGAACACCAGAGAAAAGAGAATTAGGGGAGAGAAAAGAGAGCACAAATGATAGCGAAGAGAGAAAAAATGGTATGAGAGAAAAGAAAAAGAAGAAAAAGGAAGAAAAGAAAAAAAATAAATATATATGGGGAGAAAACACCAGAGAACAAACAGATAAACCAAAACATATAAACACCAAATTCCCAGTAAAGAGGGTGGGGGCAGAATCTTATATACAGAAAGTAAGGTTAAGAATTGGATGAATATGGGGAGGACTTCAGTTCAGTATAGAGGAAGTAGAAAGAGGATGAGTGGATAAGAAGAAAGAGAAAAGGAAGAAAACAATAATAATAATAATAATACAAATTTTAAAAAATTGATTAAAAATAGGATAAAAATAAAATAAATTAGAATGATGGGAAACTAATGTGAAAAGAAATAGAAAATAAAGAAACAAATGAAAAATGGAAGATAAGAAAAAAGAAAAAAGAGATAACAAAATAATAATAAAATAAAATAAAAAAGAAAAAGTGAAGTGTACCACTCAGGGCATAGTCTGGATGTGGCTGTATTGGTTGCCTGGAGACTGCAGGGAGGGGCTATCTCTTCAGGAGAAAATGGCTACCTTGGTCTCATGTGTCAGTTATGACTCAGCACTAGACTTGAGGCCACCTCTCCCGGGTCTTCTCCTCACCCCAGCCCCTCCCCAGACTCCACAAGTCCACACCTCCTACTACAACTCAGCCACAGGTGAGTGTCCATATCCTAAAGGTCCTATGAACTAGGTTCAGTGTAGAAAAGCAAAGACCACAAAGAGGGGAAAGAGCTGTGCCTCTGCATGTTCCTCTCCTCCCAGCACCGTGCGGCCTGGGCAGCCCTCCTGAATGCCCGTCTGGGCTCAGTCTCTTGTGACTGTGGACCCATATCTAGAATCCCCTGCCACCAGCAGTCCTGCGGACCACCTTTCCATAGTCAGACGTGGTGCCTCACCCAAGGGACGTGGCCTCAGTGCCATGCAGTTTCCCTCTGACCCTCTGGGCTCGTAGGGCTTGCAGTTCTCTCCAGCCCAGATCCCTGATTTTACCGTTCTCCAGGTGTCCTCTGCCCTTCCCAGCTGCGAATTGTCTCACCAGCTGTGTCTGCTTCGCCAATTTGTGGTGAATGTTATTCGATTTAGTTGCTCATTCTATCTGCTCCGGGACAAGGTTCAGGACACGTCTGTCTATTCTGCCACATTTTGTCTCCCCTCCATTTTTAATTTTTTGAGAAAACTCCATACTGTTTTCCACAGTGGCTGCACCAGTCTGCATTCCCACCAGCAGTGCACAAGGGTTCCTTTTTTTTTTCTCCGTATCCTTGCCAGCACTTGTCATTTGTTGATTTGTTGATGGTAGCCATTCTGACAGGTGTGAGATGGTACCTCATTTTTGTTTTGATTTGCATCTCTCCAATCATTAGTGACTTTGAGCATCTTTTCATATATCTCTTGGACTTCTGTGTGTCCTCTTTCGAAAAGTGTCTATTTAGGTCCTTTGCCCATTTTTTCATTGTATTGTTTATCTTCCTTTTGTTAAGTTGTATTAGTTCCTTGTAAATTTTGGAGTTTAAACCCTTACCAGAAATAACATTGGCAAATATGTTCTCCTGTGCAGTGGGATTTCTTGTTTTGTTGATGGTTTCTTTTCCTATACAGAAGCTTTTTATTTTGATACTAGAGGTCCAGTGCACAACATTTGTGCACTCTGGAGGGTTCTTCAGCCCAAACTGTGCCCTCTCGCAGTCTGAGAGTCCTCTGGGGATGTCCAACTGCCACTGCCACTGCCACTGCACTCACCAGCTGTGAGCTCGGCTTCTGGCTGAGCGGCACTCCCTATGTGGGATCAAGCCAAAACTTGCTCTCCGATATCCCCTGAGGAGTCCTGGATTGCAAGAGGGTACAGGCCATCCCAAGGGACCCCACTGGTGCACAATCAGAGCCGGGGAGAGACACGGTGGTTGGCCAGCCGGGGAAGGACTGTGTGAGGGTTCCAGGGCGTGTCAGGCACATCTCATTCTGTTCCAATTGGCCGGACCCCAACAGAAAGCTAACCTGCAGGTCAGAGCATCTGCCCCCTAATGGTCAGTGCATGTCATAGTGAGTAGTTGAGAGGCCTTAGCATATCATTACCATATTACACTTTGATTGGTTGAACAGCTGACCAGTCAACAGGACACAGCATATTAGGCTTTTATTATATAGGATAGTCCCACTCGTTTATTTTCTCTTTAGTTTTCATTGTCCTAGGAGCTGCTATGACATATGTCTGATATTTTGCTGCCTATGGATTCTTCTAAGATTTTTATGGTTTCTCATCTTATGTTTAAGTCCTGTATTTATTTTGAGTTTATTTTTGTATATGGTGTAAGGTGGTGATCTAGTTTCATTTTTTTTGCATGTATCTGTATAATATTCCCAACACCATTTATTGAAGAGACTGTCTTGACTGCATTGTATGTTCATGCCTCTTTTGTCAAATATTAATTGAGCATAGTGGTTTGGGTCAATTTCTGGGTTCTTTATTCTATTCCATTGATCTATATGTCTGTTCTTGTGCCAGTACCAGGCTGTTTTGAGAACAGTGGCTTTGTAATACAGCTTGAAATCTGGTATTGAGATCCCACCTACTTTGTTCTTCTTTCTCAGGATTGCTGAGGCTATTTTGGGTCTTTTTTTTTTATTTCAGATGAATTTTTGAGGAGTTTGTTCTGGGTCTGTGAAATATGCTCTTGGTATTTTAATGAGGATTGCATTGAATTTATAGATTGTTTTGGTTAGTATGGACACTTCCATGATGTTGATTCTATCACTCTATGAACATGGTATATTCTTCCACGTGTTTATATTGTCCTCTACCTCTTTTTCAATGTCTTGTAGTTTTCTGAGTACAAGGATTTTACATCCTTAGTTAAGTTTTTTCCAAGGTATCTTATTTTTTTGTTGCAAGGGTAAATGAAATTTTTTAAGTTTCTCTTTCTGTGAGTTCATTATTGATGTATAAAAAAGCCATAGATTTCTGAGTGTTAATTTTGTATCCTGCTACATTGCCAAATTCATTTATTAAGCCTAGTAGTTTTTTGATGAACTCTTTAGGGTTTTCTCTGTACAATGTTATTTTATCTACAAATAATGACAGTTTTACTTCTTTTTGTCCAATTTGGATGCTTTTAATTTCTTCTTCTTGCCTTATTGCTATGGCTAGCATTTCCAGTACTATGTTGAACAGGAGTGGTGAGAGGGGGCATCCTTGTCTTGTTCCTCTTCTTAGGGGAAATGGTTTCAGTTTTGCCCATTGAGTATGATGTTGGCTGTACGTTTGTCGTATACGGTCTTTATCATGTTGAGATATGCTCCCTTTATTCCCACTTTGCTGAGAGTTTTGATCAAAAATGGGTGTTGGATTTTGTTGAATGCTTTCTCTGTGTCTATTTATATGATCATGTGATTTTTGTCTTTCAATTTATTTATGTGATGTATCACATTTATTTATTTGTGAATATTGTACCAGAATTTCATCCCTAAAATAAATCCCACTTGATCATTGTGTATTATCTTTTTAATACATTGCTGGATGCAATTTGCTAATATTTTGTTGACTATTTTAGCATCTATGTTCATGAGTGATATTGGCCTGTAATTCTCCTTCATTGTGTTGTCTTTATCTGGTTTTGGTATTAGGGTGATGCTGGCTTCATAGAAGGAGGTTGGAAGTGTTCTTACCCCTTGAATTTTTTGTAATAGTCTGAGGAGGACTGGTTTTAGTTCTTCCTTGAATGTTTGGTAAAACTCCCCTTTGAAGCCGTCTGGCCTGGGTTTTTGTTTCCTGGAAGCTTTTTGATGACTGCTTCAATTTCTTCCATAGTTATTGTCCTTTTGAGATGTTTAGATTCTTCCTGATTGAGTTTTGGAAGGTTGTATTTTTCTAGGAATATGTCCATTTCCTCCAGGTTTTCCAGTTTGTTGGAATAGAGTTGTTCATAGTATTTTTTAATAATCCTTTGTATTTCGGTGGGGGTCTGTTGTTATTTCACCTCTTTCATTTCTGATTTTGTTTATTTGGGTCATCTGTCTTTCTTTCTTGCTGAGCCTGGCTAGAGGTTCATCAATCTTGTTTATCCTTTCAAAGAACCAGCTCTTGGTTTTGTTGATCTTTTGTATTGTTTCTTTGGTCTCTATTTCCTTTATCTCCACTCCGATCTTTGTTATTTTCTTCCTTCTGATTACACTGGGCTTTTCTTGTTGCTCTCTTTCTAACTCTGAGTTGTAGGGTTAGGTAATTTATTACCATTGTTTCTTGTTTTTTGCAGTAGGCTTTTAGAGCTATGAACTTCCCTCTCAAGACTGCTTTCGCTGTGTCCCATAGATTTTGGATTGCTGTGTTTTCATTGTCATTTGTTGCCATGATGTTTTTTATTTGTTCTTTGATCTCTCTGGTAACCCAGTCATTGTTTAATGGCATGCTGTTTAGTCTCTATGTGTTTGATTTTTTTGGATTGTTTTTATTGTAGTTGATTTCCAGTTTTATGCCACTGTGATCTGAGAAGATGCTTGATATGATTTCTATCTTCTTGAATTTGAAGAGACTTTGTCTGTGACCCAATATATAGTCTATTTTTGAAAATGACTTATGTGGACTTGAGAAGAATGTATATGCTGTGGTTTTGTGGTGAAATGTTCTGAAGATGTCAATTAATTCCATCTGGTCTTGTGAATCATTTATGATTGATGTTTCTCTGCTGATTTTTTGTTTAGAGGATTTGTGCATTGGTGATAGTGGGGTATTAAAGTATCCTACTATGATTATTTTGCTGTCGTTCTCTCCCTTGATATCCTCCAGGAGTGTTTTTATGTATTTGAGTGCTCCTGTACTGGGTGCGTATATGTTTGTCAGAGTTATTTCTTCTTGTTGGATTGCTCCCTTTAGTATTATGAAGTGGCCTTCCTTATCTCAATTTGTGATGCCACCCCTGGGTGGCACTGTTTCTGAATTTACCTATGGGTCTATAGGTCCTCTCTAGCTAGTGTTTAGATATGTTTTTCCCCTGTGGCACTTAATACCGGTTTGAGGGAGTGCGTTGCCCCAGAGCTGGTTCTCTGATGGTTATTCCCCGCTCTGATCCCCAGGTTCCAGAAAAACAACTTTCCCCTGCAGTCTCTTAGAGTGTCCCCAATTGGGCTTAGTAATCAGAAGCAAGGATTTAAAGGAAAAAAAAAAAAGGAAAGAGCCAGAGTAAGTGTGAAAACTCAGGCTGCTGCAAGTCTGTGCAGTCTTTTTTCCCCTTGGGTCTAAGCAGCCAGCACACATTTAAAATTTTTAGGCTGCCTTTGCACCCAGATCAAAATAGGTTGCTTTTTTAGACTTGCTTCTGTTAGCAGCTCTGTGGACCCCCTTCCACATTCATGGATTATGCCAGCCTCAACAGCCATGGATTTTTCTAGGCGCAAACTTCCCCAGGTTCTCCAGCTCCCACTGTGCACATTTCTCTCTTGTGCCGGGACCACAGACCTCACCTTATCCCCGGTGCATTCTGACCTTTCTGTGAGGGTATGTAAAGCTCCTCTGAATCCGCATGCTTGCGCTACTTGGGGACTGGTGTTCTCGGGTTCACAGCTGTTCAGTGGGTGCCATAGTTGTAGATTCCCTGGGCTTTTCAGGCTTTAGATAACATCCACTTTCCCCTTCAAGATGGTGTGGTCTCTGCGTCCGAGCTGGTCACTCCAGAAGGGAACCCAGCATCAGTGGGGGCTCCCCAGTCAGGGGAATCCCATCCAGCAGTCCCCCACAGTCTCCTGGAGTATAGCTGTCCCTCAACTCACCAATAAACACTCCCCATGTGACCACACACTCTCCCTTTGCACTCTGCATTCCCATCAGCAGCCATCTTCTTTCTCCAGTAAGTCATTTTTCAATAAGGTAAATAATCATATTTATGAAGGATATATGTGGGCTTAGAAAGAATTATCAAAATATTAAATAAAAAAAAAACCAAGAGTACTTATTGCTGTATTCTTCTCAAGAGATGAGGCATCAATCATACTAATTATTTATCATTGGGAGATGGATTAAGAAAAACAGCATAAAAAGAATTACACTTGGGGGAAAAAATGGCGGCGGAATAGACAGACGTGTTCCGAGCCTTGTCCCGGAGCAGAAAGAAAGAACAGCTGAGGGTCCCACTAGGAGTGTTTGTTGGCAAGTTAAGGAACAGCTAAACTCCAGAAGAAGGTGGGGAACTGCTAGACGGGGTTCCCTGGCCTGGCAGCCCCCACTGCAGCTGGGTCCCCTCCTGAAGCTACGGCTCGGATGCGGAGTCGGTGCCATCTGGAAAGGGAAAATGGAGCTTATCGGAAGCCTGAAAATCCACAACTGCGGCACCCACCAAATAGCTGCGAGCCCCAGAACACCGGTCCCCAGTTGGCGCAAACACGTGGATTCAGAGGAGCTCTACACTCCACCACAGAAAGGTCAGATTTCGCTTGGGATAAGGTGAGGTCTGTGGCGGGAGAGAGGAATGCACATTTTGCAGGAGCTGGAGGACCAGGGAAGTCTGAGCCTAGAAAAATCAGTGGCTGTTGGGCTGGTGCGATCTGTGAATGTGGAAGGGGATCCTCAGAGCTGCTAACAGAAGGGATCTCTAAAAAGCAACCCATTTTGATCTGACGTGCAGGGACAGCCTAAGAATTTCAAAGGTGTGCTGGCTGCTTAGATGCGCGCACACCCATTGTTCGCACACTTGGGCTTTTTCCTCTTCAAATCCTTGCTTCTGATTACTAAGCCCAATACATAGGATCACCCAGTTGGGGACACCCTGGGAGACTGCAGGGGAAAGTGTTTTTCTGGAACCTGGGGATCGGAGCAGGGAGTGACCATCAGAGAACTAGCTCTGAGCCCACTTCCACAAACCTGTATTGAGTGCCACAGGGAAAGAAGATGTAAATACAGGCTAGAGAGGCCAAGGAGATCCGGAAGTGAATCCAGAAACACTGCCACCCAGGGGCTGAATTACAAATTGACTCTTGTGTAATAAAAAATAAAGGAATACGAGAAATTAAGACACACTGCCTGCTTAAAAATCAGGACTGGCTTACAACACTGAGGAGCAGTGGAACGCAGGGAACTGCAATACTGTCCGGACTGAGAAACAGGCGTGCCAAACAGAACAGTAGAGGAAGTGAATGACCTACACTACTACACATTTTATTTTTTTTATTTTTTATTTTTATATTTTTATTTTCATTTTTTTGCATCTTTTACTCAAGAAACTAATTTTTTTTCTTTTTCCCTCACTTGATTTTACCCTTTTAATTATTACATTTTTATTTTCAATCAGTATCATTACTACTACTATTTTACCTTTTTTTTAAGTATCATTTTATTTTCTCTTTATTTTACTTTGGGATTAGTGTTCTACATTCTAGTTTCATCTTTCCTTTAGCATTGTTTTACTCTATCTCAACTCTACCTTTATGCCATCACTCTCTTCCTAACCTTTCCCCTTTTGTTGTCCTGTTCATCTTACCCCTTTCCTGCTTTAGATTTTCCCTATTCTTTCTGTTTACTTCCTGATATAATTTCACCCTACTTATATATCTAATCTACAATCCCCTGCTCCAAGTCCATACACACCTCTCTCTTTGCTGTCTTAACTATCCAAAAAATTGTCTTTCTCTCTGTCCTTTTGTTGTTGTTTGCTTGAATGTTGAATATATCGAATTTTTATGCTTTTTTGTGAGATTGTTTTGCTTATTCTTTTTTTGGTTGGTTGTTTTTTTGTTTGCTTTGTTTTTGTTTGTTTTTTGCTTCTGTTTTCCCTTGCCTCGCTTGATATTAGTTGGTGTTGTAGTTTGTATTAATCCCCAAGTAGTTGTTGTTGACATTTGCTGGGATTAGTGGTTGTTCTATTGGAGTTTTCTCCACATATATATAGTTTGTTCCCCTTTCTCTCTTAGTTTCTTTCTTGTCTCTCTTACTTTTCTTTCCTTTTCCCAATTTCATTTTGACACTCATTTTTTTTCTTTCTTTCTTTTTCCTCTTCTTCTTTCTCTCCTATCCCCTAATTTGCCTTTCACTGGTGGTCATCTTTATTGGAGTTTATTAATATTGTGAATACATTTCTGTTCAGTGCCTTGTGTGTTGTACCTGGTTGTGTTGTATTTTGTGCCTTTAAATCAATGCAGGAGAGAGAGAACTACATAACCAGACACCCAGAGAAGAGAGACCATGGGGAGACAAAGACACAGCCTGCATATGAAAGAAAAGCAGGCATCACCAGAAAAGGAAGTAAACAAAATGGAGGCAAGCAACCTTCCAGAGAAAGAATTCAGAGAAATTGGTGGCTGAAAAGAATGGAAGACAAATTTGACAATATGAGTAAGAACCAAGAGGAAATGAAGAAGAACCAAGAAGAAATGAAAAATGACATCGCTGCTGTAAAGAACGCAATAGAAAGCATCAAGAGTAGAATAGAAGAAGCAGAGGACTGCATCAGTGAGCTAGAAGACTAAGATGGGAAAAAATACCCAAGTAGAGCAGCTTCTAGAAAAAAAAAATTAAAAAGCAGGAGGAGAGCCTAAGGGAAATTTCGGACAACAGGAAACAAAACAACATCCTCATAATAGGAGTTCCAGAAGGAAAGGAAACTGAGCAAGGAATAGAAAACCTGTTTGAAGAAATAATGACAGAAAACTTCCCTGATATAGGGAAGAAAAAACCCACACAAATCCAAGATGTTCACAGAGTCCCAGGCAAAATGAACCCCAAAAGACTGACGCCAAGGCACATTATAATTAAATTGGCAAACAACAATAACAAAATAAGAATCTTAAAAGTGGCAAGAGAGAGACAGAAAGTTACCTACAAAGGAACCCCCATCAGACTAGCAACTGATTTCTCAGCAGAAACTCATCAGGCCAGAAGGGAATGGAATGAAATATACAAAGTCATGCAAAGGAAGGGTCTGAATCAAGAATACTGTACCCAGCAAGGCTATCAATCAAAATTGAAGGTGAAATCAGGAGCTTCACAGACAAAAAAAGACTAAGGGAATTTATTACCACCAAACCAGCAATGCAAGAAATGCTAAAGGGTCTGCTGTAAAAAAAAAGAAATAGAAAGCAAAGAAGGAACACAGGGGTAAAGAATAAAAATGGCGACAAATAAGTACCTATCAATAATAACTTTAAATGTAAATGCATTAAATGCCCCAATCAAAAGACATAGGGTAACGGATTGGATAAGAAAACAAGACCCATATATCTGCTGTCTACAAGAAACCCACCTCAGAAAAAAAGATGCACACAGACTGAGGGTGAAGAGATGGAAAAAGTTCTTCCATGCGAATGGAACTGAAAAAAAAGCTGGGGTAACAATACTTATATCTGACAAATTAGATCTCAAAGTGAAGGACATAACAAGAGATAAAGAAGGCCACTTCATAATACTAAAGGGAGCAATCCAACAAGAAGAAATAACTCTGGTAAACATATACACACCCAATACAGGAGCACCCGAATACATAAAAAATCTCCTGGAGGATATCAAACGAGAGATTGACAGCAATACAATCATAGTAGGAGACATTAATACCCCACGATCACAATTGGACAAATCTTCTAAGCAAAAAATCAGCAAAGAAACATTAATCATAAATGACTCACTAGACCAGATGGAATTAATTGACATCTTCAGAACATTTCACCCCAAAGCCACAGAATATACATTCTTCTCAAGTGCACATGGGTCATTTTAAAAGACAGACCATATGTTGGGACATAGGCAAAGTCTCTGCAAATTCAAGAAGATAGAAATCATATCAAGCATCTTCTCAGACCACAGAGGCATAAAACTGGAAATCAACTATAATAAAAACAATCCAAAGAAATCAAACACATAGAGACTAAATAGCATGCTATTAAACAATGTCTGGGTTACCAGAGAGATCAAGGAAGAAATAAAAAAACACCATGGCAACAAATGACAATGAAAACACAACAATCCAAAATCTATGGGACACAACGAAAGCAGTCTTGAGAGGGAAGTTCATAGCTCTACAAGCATACTGCAAAAAACAAGAAACAATGTTAATAAATTACCTAACCCAACAACTCAAAGAGTTAGAAAAGGAGCAACAAGAAAAGCCTAGTGTAAGCAGAAGGAAGGAAATAATAAAGATCAGAGCGGAGGTAAACGACATAGAGAACAAAGAAACAATACAAAAGATCAACAAAACCAAGAGCTGGTTTTTTGAAAGGATAAACAAGATTGATGAACCTCTAGCCAGGCTCACCAAGAAGCAAAGAGAGAGGACCCAAATAAACAAAATCAGAAATGAAAGAGGTGAAATAACAACAGATCCTGCCGAAATACAAAGGATTGTTAAAAAATACTACAAACAACTCTATTCCAACAAACTGGAAAACCTGGAGGAAATGGACATATTCCTAGAAAAATACAACCTTCCAAAACTCAATCAGGAAGAATCTAAACATCTCAATATGCCAGTATCTATGGAAGAAATTGAAGCAGTCATCAAAAAGCTTCTGGCAAACAAAAGCCTGGGGCCAGACAGCTTCACAGGACAGTTTTACCAAACACTCAAGGAAGAACTAAAACCTATCCTCCTCAGACTATTCCAAAAAATTCAAGAGGAAGGAACACTTCCAACCTCCTTCTATGAAGCCAGCATCACTCTAATACCAAAAACAGATAAAGACAACACAATGAAAGAGAATTACAGGCCAATATCCCTCATAAACGTAGATGCCAATATCCTCAACAAAATTCTAGCAAATCGGATTCAGCAGTACATCAGAAAGATCATACACCATGACCAAGTAGGATTTATCCCAGGAATGCAATGATGGTACAATATCCAAAAATCACTTAACGTTATACATCACATAAACAAATTGAGAGATAAAAATCACATAGTCATATCAATTGATGCAGAAAAAGCATTTCACAAAATCCAACACCCTTTCTTGATAAAAACTCTCAACAAGGTGGGAATAGAAGGATCATACCTCAACATAATAAAAGCTATATATGATAAACTCGCAGCTAACATCATACTCAATGGGCAAACACTAAAACCATTTCCCCTAAGAACAGGAACAAGACAGGGATGCCCACTCTCACCACTCCTGTTTGACATAGTACTGGAAGTATTAGCCATTGCAATTAGACAAGAAGAAGAAATAAAGACACCCAAATTGGAAAAGAAGAAGTAAAGCTGTCCTTATTTGCAGATGACATGATATTGTACATAAAAAACCCGAAAGACTCCATGAATAAACTAACAGACTTAATAAATGAATTTGGTAATGTAGCAGGATACAAAATTAATGCCAAGAAATCTATGTCATTTCTATACACCAATAGTGAACTTACAGAAAGAGAGACTAAAAAAGCAATCCCATTTTCCATCGCACCAAAAAAATTAAGATACCTAGGAATAAACTTAACCAAGGAGGTAAAAGACCTATACGTGGAAAACTACAGGACACAAAAAAAAGAGATAGAGGAAGATGTAAACGGATGGAAGAACGTACCATGTTCATGGATTGGGAGAATCAACATCATTAAAATGTCCATACTACCCAAAGCAACCTATAGATTCAATGCACTCCCCATTAAAATACCAATGGCATATTTCACAGATCTAGAAAGAACTCTCCAAAAATTCATCTGGAATAAAAAAAGACCCCGAATAGCCACAGGAATCCTGAGAAAGAAGAATAAAGTAGGAGGGATCTCAATACCAAATTTCAAGCTGTATTACAAAGCCACTGTCATCAAAACAGCCTGGTACTGGCACAAGAACAGACATATAGACCAATGGAATAGAATAGAGAATCCAGATATCGACCCAAACCATTATGCTCAATTAATATTTGACAAAGGAGGCATGAACATACAATGGAGTCAAGATAGTCTCTTCAAGAAATTGTGTTGGGAAAATTGGACAGATACATGCAAAAAAATAAAACTAGATCACCAACTTACACCATACACAAAAATAAACTCAAAATGGATACAGGACTTAAACATAAAACGGGAAACCATAAAAATACTAGAGGAATCCACAGGCAGCAAAATCTCAGACACATGCCGAAAGAACTTCTTCACTGATACTGCCCCTAGGGCAATGGAAGCCAAAGAGAAAATAAACAAATGGGACTACATCAAAATAAAAAGCTTTTTCACAGCAAAAGAAACCATCAACAAAACAACAAGAAACCCCACTGTATGGGAGAACATATTTGCAAATGGTATCACTGATAAAGGTTTAATTTCCAACATCTATAGGCAATTTATACAACTTAATAAAAGGAAGATAAAGGATCCAATAAAAAAATGGGCAATGGACCTAAATAGAATCTTTTTGAAAGAAGACAGAAGGAAAGCCAAGAGACACATGAAAACATGCTCAAAGTCACTAATTATCCGAGAGATGCAAATCAAAACGACAATGCGATACCATCTCACACCTGTCAGAATGGCTATCATCAACAAATCAACAAATGACAACTGTTGGTGAGGATGTGGAGAAAAAGGAACCCTCGTGCACTGCTGGTGGGAATGCAGACTGGTGCAGCCACTGTGGAGAACAGTATGGAGTTTCCTCAAAAAGCTGAAAATGGAACTCCCATTTGACCCAGTAATCCTACTCCTAGGAATATATCCTAAGAAACCAGAAACACCAATTAGAAAGGATATATGCACCCCTATGTTCATAGCAGCACAATTTACAATAGCTAAGATTTGGAAACAGCCTAGGTGCCCGTCAGCAGATGACTGGATCAGAAAACTATGGTACATCTACACAATGGAATACTATGCTGCCATAAAAAAGAAGGAATTATTACCATTTGTAGGCACCTGGATGGAATTAGAGAACATTATGCTAAGTGAAATAAGCCAGTCAATGAAAGAAAAATACCACATGATCTCACTCATTTGTGGACAATAAAAAACATTAAAACTGATGAACAAAAAGATAGATACAGAGGCAGTAAAGCATCAAACAGACTGTCAAATTACAGCGGGAAGGTTAGGGAGAGGTGGGGGAAATAAGAAATCAACTGAAGGACTTGCAGGCATGCATATAAGAATAACCAATGGATGCAGGACATTGGGGGGTGAGGGCATGTATGGGAGTGGGGTGGGGGGGCAATGGTAAGATATGTACACATATAATACCTTAATAAAAATAAATAAATAAATAAATAAATTAAAAAAAAAGAATTACACTTCAGGAAATCTAATTGCCTGATTGACATGGCCTTGGTGGATTCATTCATTAATTCATATGTTTACTCATACTTCCAAACATATGTTGTTTATTTGAGTAGGTGGTTATAGAGATATCTATAATAATAAAAGTATAATATGATAATTAGACCAGATGTCCTTCCAGACAACCTTCCTGATGAAGCCGGGGCTGTGAGGGAAGCCCGGGTCCCAGGTGCCCGACTGAAGCCAGTGCTGGCAGCCGGGGGAAGCAAGGCCTACTCTTGCAAAAAATTTATGCATTGGGCCTCTAGTAGAACTATAAAAGCATAATCTGAGAATTTAGACAGAAATATTCCCACTTTTTGTGTTTATTAAACATACATAATAAAAAAAATCACTGTTCCTAAAGTATATATTATTGCACTATAAACTAGTGGAAGTAGTTGAAAATTGGAAGCATTTGAATAGTAAAAGAAATAGTTAAGGAAGAAATAGCTCAGTAACCTAATGAAGAGTTGTGTAGCAATATAATTATTACTAGAGGCCCGGTGCATGAAATTCGTGCACTGCGGGGGGGGGTGTGTGTGTCCCTCAGCCCAACCTGCACTCTCTCCAATCTGGGACCCCTCGGGAGATGTCTGACTGCCTATTTAGGCCCAATCCAGGCAGTCGGACATCCCTTTCACAATCTAGGACTGCTGGCTCCCAACTGCTCGCCTGCCTGCCTGATTGCCCCTAACCACTTCTGCCTGCCAGCCTGATCACCCCTAACCACTCCCCTGCCAGCCTGATCATCCCCAACTGCCCTCCCCTGACAACCCGGTCACCCCCAAATGCCCTCCCCTGCATATTCCCTCTTTATTAGATAGGGTTTTTTCTTTAGCATATTGGACAGCCCTAACTGGTTTGGCTCAGTGGATGGAGCATTGGCCTGCAGACTCAAGGGTCCCAGGTTCAATTCCAGTCAAGGGCATGTACCTTGGTTGGGGGCACATACCCAGTGGGGAGTGTGCAGGAGGCAGCTGATCGATGTTTCTCTCTCATAGATGTTTCTAGCTCTCTCTCCCTTTCCCTTCCTCTCTGTAAAAAATCAATAAAATATATATTTTTAAAAAAGAAACATTTAAGATTCCTCCATATCTACCTGGCTGGTGTGACTCAGTGGTTGAGCCCCAGGCTGCCATGCCTGGCCGGGGATGGCGCCCCAACCAGGCTGAGACCCCAGCCCAGGCTGCCATCTCAGCCTGGCAAGGGATGACACTGCAGGGGGTGCAAGCCCAGGCCAGGCTGAGACCCAGCCCAGGCTATGGCCAGGGATCGCGCTGGGCGCTGGCGCCTCCCAGCTGGACACCCCGGGCCGCCGCTGGGTGGGGATCGCTGCGTGGGGGGTGGGCGCCTTGCAGCCGGACACCGTGGACTGCCACTGCTGGCCAGGGATCGCACTGCAGGGGGTGCACCCCAGCCAGCCTGAGACCCCAGCCCAGGCTCTGCTATGGCGGGGGATCGCGCGACTTGGGTGCAAGGCCCTGCCGGCCTGAGACCCCAGCACAGGCTGTGGCCGGGGATCATGCTCGGCGCTGGTGCCTCCCAGCAGGACACCCTGGACTGCCAGTACTGGCCAGGGATCGCACCACAGGGGGTGCACCTCAACCAGGCTGAAACCCCAGCCCAGGCTGCTGCTGCTGGGCAGAAGATCACGCCGCAGGGGGTGCGCGGCCCTGCGGGCCTGAGACCCCAGCCCAGACTGCCGCCACAGCTGGGGGATCGCTCGGCTTGGGTGCGAGGTCTTGCCGGCCTGAGACCCCAGACCAGGCTGTGGCCGGGGATCATGCTGGGCGCTGGTGCCTCCCAGCCGACACCCCAGACTGCTGCTGCTGGGCGGACTGGGGGACTCCAAAGGGGCTAAGAGAACTGGGCGCCGCCATCTTGTGGCTATGGGCGCCGCCATTTTTGTAGCAGAGTGACAGTTAATTTGCATATTACTCTTTTATTAGATAGGATTCAATCATTCTTTGAACCAATTATTTCATGAACACCTATTATGTGTCTAACACTTTTCAGAGCTAAGAATGTAAGTGATCAAGATGAAATAGCCCCTGCCCCAAAGAGTTTAGAGTTCATTATCCAACACAAATAGATATTGAACAAATAAGTACACACATAACTTTTGTTTTAGTGAGTATTATTAAGAATATAAGCAGGATGCTTTAGAGAATAAAAATGAAGAAAGGAACAATCTAATTTATATAAAGCAGTAAGTGAAGGAATTTCTAAAGAATGGCTGTGAGTTAGTAGACACTGCAGGATGTGACCAGGGTGTTTCAGTGTTGGAATATGGAGAGTGAATTGAGTTTACATGGAGAGATACAAAAATATACCCATTCTGTGATTATAACTGTGGAGAAGAGAAACATTTATTGAACCTGAAATTGTCCTCGGCACCAAGGGAAGTGTTTGCCTTTATGATTTTATTTAACCTTTAAATAATGTAGTGATGTATATGTGTTTACTAAATAGGTTAATTAACTCATTCAAAATCACATAATAAGAGGTACAACTAGGATTCAAAGCAAGACAGTCTGATGCAAAGCTTTCAGTCTTGATCATGATACTAAAGCTCTTTGCAAATTTAGATAGAAAAATAAAGATAGTTTTATTAAATGGGAAGTCAAATTGCAGGCTATATCCTTCAATTTTGATTATTCTGAATGGTGTTATAATATTATGGCAAAAATAATAATTTTGGTTAATTATTACTTCCACTTTTCTACATTAACTAAATATGAAATTTTAATAGAGGACTTAATTTCTTTAAACACCCTTTAAGTGTTCAACTTAATCAAAGTGTTTAATTTAATACTTTGTAAATACAAAGTATATGTATTTAAACTGTATTATTAGAGTGATAATTAACAACACTTGTCCAAGAAAATGATGGTCTTTTGCTTATTCTCCCAATTGTGTGTCTACCTGTTTGTATATTTCAACTGTTTCTAATGTAATATAGCATTACATTTCTAAATAAAATGCTCTAATAGCTGTTTCTTGATTTTAAACTTTTAAATGATATCTATTACTTTCCTTATATTGAGGTTAAGAATTAGCCTGTTGTATACAATCCTCTCTAGCCATAATAACATAAATTACCCTCAATATACTTATATTGCCCCTTTTTGGTAAATCAATAATCAGAGGATACTTTACTATAACTAATGTATGTTAAGCTATATAATGCATTATGATTATACTAGAGGCCCAGTGCATGAATATTCATGCACTGGAGGGGGGTCCCTCAGCCCAGCCTGCCCCCTCTCACAGTCTGAAAGCCCTCAAGGGCAGGAGGCAACTCAGCGATCAGGGGAAGGTGATGTCCCCATCACACCTCTGCTGCTGCCACTGCAGGCAGCACAAGCCTTGGCCGGCCATGGTTACCTGAACCTTGGGCAGCCCTGGGTAGCTGGGCAGCCGCCATCCGAGACTTGCCTATACCTCGGGCTGGCCCTGGGCGGCTGGGGGACTGTGGGGACTGGGGGACTCTGGAGGCAGGTGCCCCAGCGGGGCCGAGGGGCCTGGGCACCACCATCTTGTGGTTGTGGGCACCACCATCTTTGAGGGCATAGCTATCAATTAGCATATTTCCTCCTTATTGGCTGTGGGCGCTGCCATCTTTGAGGGCATGGCAGTCAATTAGTGTATTCCCTCCTTATTGGCTTTGGGTGCCACCATCTTTGCAATGGCATGAGAGTCAATTAGGATATTCCCTCTTTATTAGATAGGATTCCTTTCTTGTACAACTTTTAATTATGCAATATTAATTAAAATAAAACCCTTGTTTATCATATGTTGTAAAGATTATTAAAATTCTATGCTTTCAAATATGGTATGTAATAAAATAGCCTTCAGAGAGCTTTTCAAGATGCCTACATAAATGGTTTTAAAAACTTACGTTAGATTTTCCCTCAGTTAAGAAAACATCCAGTAGTTACAACCTTCACTTTTGTGTTTCTGTTAAATTAAAATTTATGCTTTCCCAGTTCAAGTTCAATTAAACTTTGTCAAAGATTTATTTATTTTGTTATTTCTCATATTTCTATAAAAACATGTTAACACTTAATCTCATGTTTAATAAAGTTAGCAAAGTAATTCATTATTACCTTATTTTATAATCTGAGATAATTTGGATATTTATTTTATAAAACAAGCTCCAGGAAGATAAAAAAATGTAAGTTTAAAACTACCTCACAAATAGCCAAGTGGTATATTCACTATTTCTCCTGAGTGGTGGCTTAGAGTGCACTGATGGTAGGTGGAGTGAAAAAACTCTGAAGTATTTTTTCAAAGGAACATCTGCAACCAATCACATCAAAGACAAAATGACAGGGATATTTATTGAAGGGATTGTTTTTTTGCCAACATTTTGCTTAGAAATATCTTTCAAAATTTTACTTAGAAATAAAAACAACACAATGCATACACCATTTCTGTAAGTTGTAACACCAGGTACTCCAAATTATGCGAAGAATGTACTTAAGTATCCATTTGAAGTCTGTGACCATTATCAAACTATCCATAGCTACCCAAAAACTGCTGCTTCATTTCTTTTTTCAACCTTTTTTACCCACAAAATTCTTGGTATTACTTGTGTACTGAATTTTCTAGTATTGAATGTGCATCAAGAAGGTAATTTATGAAATAAAAAGGCCTCTGTTCTGAACTTGATTTCTTCTTGAATTTATTCATTTTATCTCAGGCTGCATGCCATACCTCTTTTTGCTCCCCTCCTCATCTCCCATGCTTTGCCTTTAAGTCATTTTTTCAGCTTCTGGAGATAGTTTTGAAAGCAGCATGCTTAGTCAAAAGCCTAAACCAAGCAAACAAATCAACAATGATGAAATTTAAAATTTGTAATCAACATCTTTGCTCCCAGCCTTTATACATGACAATAATAATGTTTTATTTACATTCTATATGGTTTATGTGCCTAAATAACATGACATATGTCCAGGACTAAAGTCCTTTTTTATTGTTTTTAATAATGGCAAAATTGGAGTAGAGATAAACATTTCTTTTTTTTTAAATATATTTTATTGATATTTTACAGAGAGGAATGTCGAGGGATAGAGAGCTAGAAACATCGATGAGAGAGAAACATCGATCAGCTGCCTCCTGCACACCTCCCACTGGGGATGTGCCCGCAACCAAGGTACATGTCCTTGACCGGAATCGAACCTGGGACCCTTCAGTCTGCAGGCCGACGCTCTATCCACTGAGCCAAACCTGTTTTGGAGAGATAAACATTTCTTAAAAATAGAAAACCACCATATTCTTTACAGAACATTAAGAAAACATAACAGAAATAGACAAAAGAATGTTTGATATAGAGTGGATTCAATAGATTTGATTACTGAGAGAGAAGCCTACATTTTCCTGGTTTTAGATGCAGACTTAATCATCTGACTTGAAAAACCATATATTTTTAAGTGGATTACGTTATCCATGACTTAATGTGTGAGTGTGAAAGTACTCTCAGTATTCTATGCCTATAAAATGCTGATAATTACAGCCCCCTTCCCATTATTGCTGTCAAAAATTCTATGGAGATTGAAGTTATGAAAAATATTCAGTCCTAGTTGTCCTGATTATCATCTGGGAACACTTAGAAGGGACTGTTCTTTGTAGTTATTCCCTAACACCTGGGCTTCACAGGGTGTTTGGTGAGCTCAGTACTTATTCAGTGTGTTTCTGCCCACCAATAACTGCAGGAGAACAGCTGCTCAGTTCTTACAACCACTACCCATTAATAAACAACTCTCATGTCTAAATATTTTTTGATCATTAATGGGATCAAAAGAAAAAAAGGAAATGTCAGCAATAATAAAGATACCCTCTGGTATAACATAAATGTATGTCATACATTCTATTATATATTTGCTGTATATATAACATTATTACATTTAGTATTTAATTTAATATATATTTGAATAATTTATCCTATGTATACAACACGCACACACACACACACTCACACACACACACACACACACACACACACACACACACAAATTCGTGCACCAGTGAGGTGCCTCAGCCTGGCATGTGGGATTGGGCTGAAACTAGCTCTCTGACATCACCTGAGGGGTCCTGGATTGTGAGAGGGTGCAGGCCAGGCTGAGGGACTCCACTGGTGCATGGTTGGGTCAGAGAGGGACCGCGTGAAGGCTCTAGAGCATGTCTGGCCCATCTCGCTCAGTCCCGATTAGCTGAACCCCAGCAGCAAGTTGGAGTGTCTTCCCCTTGGTCATCAGTGCACATCATAGCGGCTGGTCGACTGGTTGACTGTCTGCCCCCTGATGGTCAGTGCATGTCATAGCGAGGTTTGAGCGGCCTTAGCATATAATAAGCATATTACCCTTTGATTAGTTGGATGGCTGACTGGATGACTGGACATTTAGCATATTAGGCTTTTATTATATAGGATATATATCTATACTAATAATAGAGGAATATGAAAATTGTCTGGGATGCCATCACAGTAACAGTAATGACCAAACAGAAGGATGTGTGGGGCGACCAGGCCAGCGGGGGGGTTAGTGAGGGATGACCAAGTGATTGAACAGCAGGCTGCGTGTGGCGACCAGGTTGGCAGTGGGGGGGCAGTTGGGGGCCATCAGGCTGGCAGGGGAAGGCATTTGGGAGTGATCAGGCCATCAGGGGAGGGCAGTTGGAAGTGATTGGTCCAACTGGGAGGGGGCCATCAGGTTGGTAGGGGAGGGCAGTTGGAGGGGATCAGGCTGGCAGGGGAGCAGTTAGGTGTCAATCAGGATAACAGGGGAGCAGTTAGGGGATGAACGGGCTGGCAGGCAGAAGCAGTTAGGGGCATTCAGGCAGGCAGGCAGGTAAGCAGTTAGAAGCCAGCAGTCCCATATTGTGAAAGGGATGTCTGACTGCTGGCAGTTGGATATCCCCTGAGGGGTCCCAGATTGAAGAGGGTGCAGGCCGGGCTGAGGGACACACACCCCCGTGCACAAATTTTGTGCACCCGGCCTCTAGTCCATAATAGAAAAAGAGTAATATGCTAATTAGACCAGACATTCTTCTGGACGTCCTTCGGGATGACCATCTGGACAAAGCCGGGCCTGCAAGGGAAGCCTGGGTCCTGGGTGCCTGCTGGTGGCTGGAGGGAATCCTGATCCCAGGAGCCGGCAGCCAAAGGGAAGCCCAGGGCCCAGGTGCCAGAGGGAAACCAGTTCTGGCAGCAGGTGGAGGAAGGCCTACTCTTGCATGAGTTTCATGCATTGGGCCTCTAGTATACGTATACGTATACGTATACGTATACGTATACGTATACGTATACCTATACCTATACCTATACCTATACCTATACCTATACCTATACCTATACCTATATCTATACCTATATCTATATCTATATCTATATCTATATCTATATCTATATCTATATCTATCTATCTATCTACACACTAGAGGCCCCGGGCATGAAATTCTTGCAAGGTAGGGGGTGTCGCCTCACACAAGCCTGCACCCTCTCCAATCTGAGACCCCTCAGATGTGACTGCTGGTTTAGGCTTGATCCGGGGAATGGGCCTAAACCGGCAGTCAGACATATCTCTCACAATCCTGGACTGCTGGCTCCTAATCGCTCATATGCATGCCTGCTGATTGCCTCTCACTGCCTCTGTGTGCCAGCCTGATTGCCCCTAACTGCCCCACTTTGCTGGTCTGGTCACCCCCAACTGCCCCCTCCCTGCCGGCCTGGTTGCTCCTAACAACCCCCCCCCCCCCCCCCGCAGGCCTGGTCATCCCTTACTGCTACCCTGTCGGCCTGGTCACCCCCAACTTCCCCCCCTGCTGGCCTGGTCACCCCTAACTGCCATTCCCACCAGCCTAATTGCCCCCAACTGCCCCCCCCTGCTGGCCTGGTACCCCAACTTCACCCCCCTCACCAGCCTTGTCACCCCTAACTGCCCCCCCCACCAGCCTAGTCGCCACTTACTGCCCCCCCCACTGGCCTGGTTGCCCCCAACTGCCCCCTTCTGCCAGCCTGGTAGATTCCAACTGTCCCCCCTGCTGGGCTGGTCACCCCCAACTACCCCCCTTTCGGCCTGGTCACCCCTCATGGCCACCTTGCGGGCCTGGTCACCCCACACAGCCTGCTGTTCAGTCGTTAGGTCATCCCTCACTAACCTCCTTGCTGGCCTGCTCACCCCACGCAGCCTGTGTTCAGTCATTTGGTCATCCCTGACTAACCCCCCTGCTGGCCTGGTCGCCCCGCACAGCTTGCTTGTTCAGTTGTTTGGTCGTCCCTCATTAACCTTCCTGCCAGCCTGGTCGCCCCACGCAGCCTGCTTGTTTAGTCATTTGGTCGTCCCTCACTAACCCCCCTGCCAGCCTGGTCATAAGCAGCCATCTTGTGAGGCTGTGAGGTTTAATTTGCATATTACCTCTTTATTATATAGGATATACATGAAATATAATTTAAAAACCTTTTCTTGTATAAAAAACTATATTTTATTTTATTTTATTATTGTTTTTAAATCTTTATTGTTCAAGTTATTACAGATGTTCCTCTTTTTTCACCCCATAGCTCCCCTCCACCTGGTTCCCACTCCATGCCAGGCCTTCCCCTGCCTCCACTGACCTCATCGGTAGGTGTAAGCTCTTTGTCCAATCCCTTCCCACACCTGCCACAAGCCCTTCTCCCCTGAGAATTGTCACTCTGCTCCCTTTCCATTCCCCTGATTCTATTACATTCACCAGTCTGTTCTGTTCATCTGTTTTTTTATTAATTTGATTTCTAGATTCACTTGATGATAGATATGTATTTGTTGTCACTTTGTGGTTCATATTTTTTTTAATCTTTACCTTTTTCTTCTTCTTCCTCTTCTTAGAGAATACCCTTCAGCATTTCATATAGTACTGGTTTGATGGTGATGAACTCCTTTAGCTTTTTCTTGTCTGTGAAGCTCTTTATCTGACCTTCAATTCTAAATGATAGCTTTGCTGGGTAGAGTAATCTTGGTTGTAGGTTCTTGCTGTTCATCACTTTGAATATTTCTTGCCACTCCCTTCTGGCCTGCATAGTTTCTGTTGAGATATCAGCTGACAGTTGTATGGGTACTCCCTTGTAGGTAACTAACTGTTTTTCTTTTGCTGCTTTTAAGATGCTCTCTTTATCTTTTGTCCTTGGCATTTTAATTATGATGTGTCTTGGTGTGGTTCTCTTTGGATTCCTTTTGTTTGGGGTTCTCTGTGCTTCCTAGACTTGGAAGTCTATTTATTTCACCAGGTAGGGGAAGTTTTCTGTTATTATTTCTTCAAATATGTTTTCAATATCTTGCTCTCTTTCTTCTTCTGGCACCCCAATAATTCGGATGTTGGTACATTTGAAGTTGTCCCAGAGGCTTCTTCATATTTTTGGATTTTTTTTTTTCCTTTTGCCTTTCTGGTTGGTTGTTTTTTGGTTTCTTTGTATTTCAAATCTTTGACTTGATTCTTGGGATCCTATAGTCTGCTGTTGAATCTCTGTATATTATTCTTTATTTCAGTCAATGTATGCTTAATTTCTGATTGGTACTTTTCCATATCCTTGAAGGTCTCACTAAATTTCTCAGAGGTTTCTAGAAGATTCTTGATTATCCTTATAACTGTGGTGTTGAACTCTATATGTAGTATTTTGCTTTCATCCATTTCTTTCATTTGTGACTTGTTTCTTTGTCTCCGCATTTTGGCTGCTTCCCTGTGTTTGTTTCTATGTACTGGGTAGCTGCTAAGTCTCCTTGAGTTGATAGAGTGGCCTTGTGTGGTAGGTATCTTAAAGGGCCCAGTGGCTCAGTCTCCCCAGTCACCTGAAGTAGACAGTCTTGGTGCACCCCTCTGTGGGCTGTATGCACAGTCTGGGCTGTGTGTCCAGACAAAGCCCAGCTGTGAAGCAAGGCTGGCTGCTGCCAGGCCTTGGGCCTTCTTTTGGAAGCTCTGGGGCTCTCTGACCCAGCTGCAGTTTGACAGGTTTTAGAAGGAGAAAGGAGAGGCCATTCATATGCAAAAGCTGATGCACACAGCTTGGGTGGGGTTATAAATTGGGTGGGGCAGGGTCTCTTGGAATCACCCTGGTGGAGCAAACAGCAATGGCTGCCAGTTAGCGCTGCATTGGAGAGGTCCCTGGGTCTCCACATCCCATGCCCCTGTTCGGAACAATGATTGCTGCGAGCACCTCTGAGAGAAAACCACCCTCACGTTCCTGTCCCAATGACAACCCAGTTTCTGCCTGTATGTGTCTGGGTCCCCCAGAGTCTCACTTGGAACTGGAGTTCAGAGCAAGCGGGAGCTTGTATCTCCCTCCCAATTAAAAGAGCAGCACATCCAGGTGCCAGCACTTTCTGCACCTCTGTACCTCTTATCAGTCTCAATATGCTTTCTTCACCTCTCTAGTTGTAGAACTTCCACTCAGCCAGCTTTCCTGCGGTTCTTTCCCACGGTAGTTGTTCTGCTTTTTAGTTGTAATTTTGATGTGGTTGTGAGAGGCAGCAAGTATAGGTGTTTACCTATGCCACCATCTTGGTTCTCTCCAGCCTAAAAAACTATATTTTAATATAAATTATCAATCTTTAGTTAAGAAGGGAGAGAGAGAAGTCACAGAAATGGTTAAAGTATTCTGGATAAAAAAGCTAACATATATTTTAAGGTTGGGAACAACCTGGGAAAAGAATAGGTATCGATAGGATTTGAGGGAAAGGGGAAGTACAACAGCATGGGTAGAAAGAAGCTTTAGAGGGATGTTAATCAAGAAAAACTCCTTTTGATGGAGATGTCTATTTTTCAATCTCTGATTACTGTTGTGATATTTATATGTGTGTATGTGAATGTGTGTTTTTGTGTGTGGGTAAAGAAGGAGACAAATACATAGACATTGAATAGTATATTGATATTATTTTCAAATGAGAAAGACTTACTGGGTGAATTAATAGCTTTTTAATTTAAAAATCAATAAAAATTCTATTTCATTAAGTTTCATATGATAATCATATTAAAGTATGTATGGAAGAAAACTATCCTGACTAGTGTAACTCAAATTTCCTCTATCTACAATGCACATGGAAATGTATTTTTTCCAGTGTCTGATGACTGAACATTCTCCACCAGGCCTGAGACACTTCCCTAAGGCACAAAATTTAAGGACTAAAAAAGTAAACAATGAAGATTCTCCATTGTATCCTAGGCTCCAATATGATTCTGCATTGCACTGTTTCAGTCTTTGATTCAGCACATTTTTTAAAATATATTTTTATTGATTCCATAGAGGAAGATACCGTGTTTCCCCCAAAATAAGACAGTGTCTTATATTAATTTTTGCCCCCAAATACATGCTAGGTCTTATTTTCAGGGGATGTCTTATTTTTCCATGAAGAAGAATATGGTACACATTTATTGTTAAATGAAAATAAAGGAAATTTATTACCTGTATACGGTACGGTAGTACGGTAGTTGTCAACACAAACCAGACAAACTGTGAATCCTACAGTATCAAGAATTTACTCATTTATTCAATGACAATCATGTCATCATCTTCTGGAACATCATCATAACAATCCAATTCCTGAATTTCCTGGTGAATTTCTAGTGACTCCATTTCTTTCAGAATCAGTGGACCAAATCTCTCATGTTTAGCAATAGCACTGTCTTTAAATGAGTACTTCTTGTCAAGGAAGCCTACTCGCAGTGCATTTGCAATGCAACTGTCAGTGATTTTTCTCCCATGAATTCTTCACCCAAGTCACAACTTCTTGCAGTTTAGGTTTCACAAAGTTTCCACGCTGATTTCTCTCCATTCTATTTTCAATGTAGTCATTAATTTCCATGCACAAATTGTCTTTGAATGGCTTGTTTATTGCAATATCAAGAGTCTGGAGATAGGCCGTCATTCCTGCAGGAATCATTATCTGATCTATTTTTCTTTTGTGAAGAAATGTCTTCATGTCTTTAGCGCGGTGAGTGCTGGCTGCATCCCAGACTAGCAGACCTCTTTGGCTCCCTCGCATAACAAGCGGCAGCATTAAATCGACCCACTTCCTTATAACTGCTTGTGTGGCCCAGGCTTTTTCAGTTTCAAGAATAAAAACGCCCAAAACACGTTCAATCTTTTCCTTCTTGCCCTTAGAAATGATTAAAGGTGGGATTTTAGTGCCATCCAGACGAATTGCCAAAATACAGGAAACACGTGCACTTTCGTAAGCAGTGGAGGGAATGTACGCTAAGGAGGCACCCCGCTGTTCAATTGTTGTTTGAGATGATTGGCCCATAAACACTGCAGTTTCATCCATAGCAATCATGTTGGAAAGATTGTATTTAGAGAAGTCAGCATCATCAATAAAGGACTTGAATGCAAGTGCTCGCTTAATAACTTGAATATCTTCCAACCTAAACAATGTTGTAGATCTTCTTAAAGACAGTTCACTTCGCTGAAGGAAATTATCCAGCCAGTGTTGTGATGCTTTGAAGTCTTCGGGGGCTATGTCAAACTGTGGTGCCATTGCAAGGGCCAATTCTTGAATCTGAGCCCTATTCACAACCAAAGCCTTTGCTCTCCTGTCAACAACCCATTCACAGATCAGGTCTTCCAGCTCAGAAAATAATGGTTGCCGACCTGATCCACACTTGCGCTTTTTAGCATTTCCCTTGTCCACTTGTTCAATGAGGTTACCATTCTCTGCTCGCCATTTTCGGACCAATCGGATATTCAACATCTTCTCTTTGTAGAAAGCAGTAAGATTTTGGCCCCAAGAGTCTTCCACGATTCCTATCTTGTCCTCCACGGAGTAGCTTTTTCTTTTTGCGCTCATTTCTAGGGGTAAAAAAAAAGGAATTGGGGTATCAAGGTGGGGGGAGGGGGATCACTCAAAATGACACAGGGGGGATCCGAGGGGGGAATCAAAATGGCACAGGAGAATCAGAGGGGGGATTCCCATTTTATTAACCCCTTTTGCTCCTCCTGTGTCATTTTGATTGTCCCCTCTGATCCTCCTGTGTCATTTTAAGTGATCCCCCTCCCCCCACCCCTGTGCCACTGAACACCTTCACCAGACATCCCCCCTACCCCTTTATCAGACATTTACCCCCTGGGGACTTCCTGGGGACTGTCACTGGGCTTGCTGGGGCCTGGATCTGGGCTGGAGCAGGGTCTGCCACTGACTGAGAACCTTCAGTCATCATGAAGGCGGTCGCGAGCATCAGGTAGTGTCACCAGAGACAGACCAGCACTCACCACCTTCACCGCCCTGTCCGCTCTAATCCTCCTGTTCTTCTACACGCATCTGCGAAAGTCTCCTCCTCTCTCCCTCCCCGCGCTCACCACTCACTCCGACCTCCGCTCCGCCTCCACACAGCAGTGACATCAGGACTCCACGTAATGTCACTGGTTGCTAGACACCAGTTGGGGCGGCCCTAACAACCAGTTTACGGTAAATTAATTTTCATTCTGAGACAGAGCCCGGGGGCCTTATTTTCGGGGGGATGCCTTATATTTCACTCAGAAGGAAACCTGTAAGTAGGTGTTATTTTCGGAGGATGTTTTATTTTTGGGGAAACACGGTAGAAACATCAATGATGGGAGAGAATCATGGATCGGCTGCCTCATACACACCCCCTACTGGGGATGGAGCCCACAACCAGAGCATGTACCCTTGACCGGAATCGGACCTGAGACCCTTCAGTCTGCAGGCCGATGTTCTACTCACTGAGCCAAACCAGTTAGGGCTGATTCAGCCTTTCCCTAGTGGAAGGGAGTCAGAGGCTCCTGAATGCACTGAGCCCCAGTTCTTACTGCAGTGAACTCCAGTTCCAGGCGAGCCCCTGGGGACCCACGCTCTTGTGGGTGGAGTCTGGACTCTCGGGCAGAGACTCGGGAGCCGGGGAAGGAGCAGGTCTGAAAGCGCGCTCGCGCCAGTGCGCACAAAGGCTGCGGAGGTTGCCACAGGCTTTACCTAGTGGAAGGGAGTCAGAGGCTCCTGACTGCACTGAGCCCCAGTTCTGACTGCAGTGAACCCCAGTTCCAGGCGAGCCCCTGGGGACCCACGCTCTTGTGGGGGGAGTCTGAACTCTCGGGCGGAGACTCGGGAGCTGGGAAGGCAGAGGTCTGAAGGCACGCACGTGCGCGCAAGGGCAAGGCTGACGGGAAGCCAAGACTGAGACTCCACCCCATCCAAGCTGAGCACAGAGGCTATTGCAATTTGGCAAGTCTAATCCTATAAGGCTGTCTCCAGCACTGAACTTCTCCCAGCATAGACACAGCTGATCCTTACAGCCAACTGGCCTGGAGGTCAATTCTTCCCAGTGATACCAACAACAATCAAGACTTAATTACAACAAGGCTGTACACACAGTCCACAAAGGGGTGCACCAAGAGTGTCCACCTCAGGTTAACTGGGGAGGCAGACCCACTGGGCCATATTGGAAACCTAGCACACAAATCTACCTTACCAACTCAGGGAATCAGTGAAAATGCGGCGTCAAAGAATCAGATCACAAACGAAAGAAATGGAGGAAAACAAATGACTAGATATAGAATTCAAAACCACGGTTATAAGGCTTTTTAAGAATATCCTAGAAAAGGCCGATAAATATAACGAGACCCTCAAAGACATGAAAAAGGACCAACTAGAAATTAAACATACACTGACTGAAATAAAAAATATTATACAGAGACCCAAAAACAGACAAGAGGAACACAAAAAATCCAAGTCAAAGAATTGAATTACAAAGAGCCAAAAAACACTCAACTGAAAAAGCAAAAAGCAAAAAAAAAAAAAATCCCAAAAGATGAAGATAATGTAGAAGACTCTGGGACAACTTCAAGCGTACCAACATCAGAATTATGGGGGTGCCAGAAGAAGAGAGAGAGCACAGATACTGAAAGCCTATTTGAAGAAATAATGACTGAAAACTTCCCCCACCTGGTGAAAGAAATAGACTTACCACGTCCAGGAAGCGCACAGAACCCAAACAAAAGGAATCCAAGAGGACCACACCAAGACACATCATAATTAAAATGCCTAGAGCAAAAGACAAAGAGAGAATATTAAAAGCAGCAAGAGATAAAAACTTAGTTACCTACAAGGGAGCACCCATACGACTGTCAGCTGACTTTTCAACAGAAACTATGCAGGCCAGACGGGAGTGGCAAGAAATTTTCAATGTGATGAATAGCAAGAACCTACAACCAAGATTACTCTACCCAGCAAAGCTATCATTCAGAATTGAAGGGCAGATAAAGAGTTTCACAGACAAGAAAAAGCTAAAGGAGTTCATCACCACCAAACCAGTATTATATGAAATGCTGAAAGGTATTCTTAAAGAAGAGGAAGAAGAAAAAAGTAAAGATAAAAATTATGAACAACAAATACATATCTATCAACAAGTGAACCTAAAAATAAAGTGAATTAAAAACCTGAGGGACAGAATAATCTGGTGAATATAATAGAATCAGGGGCATAGAAAGGGAGTGGACTGATAATTCTCAGGGGGAAAGGGGTATGGGGGGTTCATGAAGAGACTGGACAAAAATCATACACCTATGGATGAGGACAGTGGGTGGGAGGTAAGGGCAGAAGGTGGGGTGGGAAATGGGTGGAGGGGAGCTATGGGGGGAAAAAGGAGAAATAATTGTAATAATCTGAATAAAGATTTATTTTAAAAAATAAAAAAAAGAAGGAAACCTGTAAGTAGGTCTTATTTTCGGAGGATGTTTTATTTTCGGGGAAACACGGTAGAAACATCAATGATGGGAGAGAACCATGGATCGGCTGCCTCATACACACCCCCTACTGGGGATGGAGCCCACAACCAGAGCATGTACCCTTGACTGGAATCGGACCTGAGACCCTTCAGTCTGCAGGCCGATGTTCTACTCACTGAGCCAAACCAGTTAGGGCTGATTCAGCACATTTTGATACTGTGGCTGTTTTCCATTGATTTATATTTGTTATTTACAAGAAATTCTTTCAGAGAAATATGTGTGCATCATACTAA